>NW_020173945.1:3166580-3370746 GCF_003031525.2 Neophocaena asiaeorientalis asiaeorientalis
AAAAAAAAAAAAAAAAAAAAAAAAAGGATGCTTGGGGAGGGAGGGATTGTTGAGGGGCAATTTTCTAACTTGATCAGTTAAATTCCAGACATGGTTTTGGAGCAGACAGAGTCACTGTGAATTAAGAGGTCAAATATATACATGAGAATCTTTTTCACCATACAGCAGAACCTCTAAATTGTGTATGACTCCCCTTAGGGCCTGATGATACCAATTCTCTCTCCATGCAAACATACATGCGTGTACTGGTCATGCCTTTGAGCCTTCTACCATGTGAGTGGCAGGAAATGCTGAGATCCTGTGCTTCAAATTGAGATTTAAAGAAAGACATAAAAAATACTGACCAGATTCTCTGACTGTAATGCAGTGAAGTTAATGTAATACCTTAAGTAGAAAAAGTAAAAGAAAGGAAAAAAGCAAAAACAGAAAGTTTTCCCACGTGGAAATTTTTTAAAATCTTCCTAATCAAATTTTGCTAAAACTAAAGAAAGAATAAAAATTAGTTAAGTATTAGGCTCAATATTTAATAAAATAACAACTAAATTACGCCAAAGAAAGCTGATAAAATCAATGATGATAAACATTGTACTGAATACATTATAGAGAAAATAATTTCTTAAATGAGGAGTAAAGCATAAACCATTAAGGAAAAAATAATAAATCAGGCTTTGTGAAAATGATAAACATTGTGCAACAAGGGATACCAAAGCCAAGTGAAAAGATAAGTTGCAAATTGAAAAAGAAGATATTCAGAATGCAGAATAACTGACAGAGAACTGATAAGCAAAATGTATAAAGATGTCTTTCAAATCAATATGAAAAAGATAAGAAACCTACAATGACCCAAAAATGACCTACAGAGCTGAACAGGAAATTCATGAGAAAAGAAAACCTCGATGGTAAGTAGGTATATGAAAATATTCCCAAACTTCCTAACTATTAGAGGAAATGTTTATTAAGTCAATGAGACATTTCACCCCATCAGGTGGCAGAAAGTTAATAACTCTGAGTTTTGGTGATGTAAGCGGAATTCATGTATATTGTCGGCAGAAATATGAAAATTTTTATGTGCAATACAGGTCAAAGTTGAAGATATGCAGACTGTGACTCAGCAAGTCTACTCTGTGCCACCTGGAAGTCTGTTCTTGGGAAATCCTGAAAGTGCTGAAAGAAAGAGAAATAACAATCTAGAATTCTATAGGCAGTAAAAGTATTCTTCAACAGCAAAGAATAAATAAAGACCTTCTCAGACAAGCAAAAACTGAGGGCATTAATGCCCAGCAGACTTTCCTTGCAAGAAATGTTTAACCTTTGTCAGAAACTTGGAACCACAAAAATAAAGGAAGAGTGTTGGAGAAGGAATAAATGAAGGTAAAATAAAATCTTCACCTCTCCTATTCTTATTCTTAGTTGATAATTGTTTGTTTGGAGCAATAATAATAGCTATGCATTGGGTTTTTATAACATATGGGTAAGAGAAATAAATGACAGCAACAGGAGGAGGAATTGGGAATAATCTGTCATAAGGTTCCTGCACTACACATGAAGTGGTACGGAGTTATTTTTAAATGGGTATAGATTATTTAGAAATATACATTGTAAGCCATAAGTCAACCATTAAAACGTTTTAAAAGTATAAATGATAAACTACAAGAGGAAATAAAATGGAATCAAATAAAATGCTCAACACTAGAGAAGAAGAGACTTCATTTCCAGGAAGACAGCATAGATGTATTTCTCCCTATGCCTCTAAGTCCAACTAAAACCCCTGGATGTTAGGTATAAATGAACACAGGAGACTCTGAAAGGTGGAAAGAGGAAGGCAGATTGGTTAGGGAACTGGAGACCCGAAGAATCACACAGCAGTGGGTTCTCTGGGTTTTCTTTATGCCTCACATATCTAGCTGGGCGCTGAAGAAGGTGGCAACCCAGAAACTCTAATGAGGGTAGTCAGGAAAAGCCCTCCCCAAAAGCCAAAGGAATGGGGCAGCCTAGCAAGACAGAACACTTTCAGACAATAACTACTCTGCCCCAGGCAACCGCCTCACACACATGTGCATGCACACACAAGCACAGATACACAGCTGTGGCTCCAACACACACCAGCAAAGGCTGAGTGGGGAACCTGTTCTTTGACTTCTCCTGGCTGTGATGAGGCTGCAACCCACCCCACCTCCCCACCTTGCTCTGCCATAATGGGTCAGAGGAAGCCAGCTAACACCTTAAGTTTAAATGACATCTAAATTTCATAAAATAATAGCCCAAATGTTCTGGTTTCTATTAAAAAATCACTATACAGAGAATCAGGGAGATCTCAGACTGAATAAAACTAGATAACAGCACCAAGGTGACAGAGATTAGAATTATCTGACACAGATTCTAAAGCAGCCATCAGTAAAATGTTTCAAGGAGCAATTACAAACATATGTGAAAAAAATGCAAAGAAATAGAAAGTCTCATGAAAGAAATAGAAGCTATAATGGTGACCCAAATGGAAATATTAAAATTCTATTCTTGGAATAAATCCCACTTGGTCATGGTACACAATCCTTTCTATGTGTTGTTGGATTTGGGTTGCAAGTATTTTGTTGAGAATTTTCATGTCTATATTCATAAAAGACATTGATCTGTAGTTTTCTTTTCTTGTGATGTCTTTGATTTTAATATCAGAGTAATACTGGTCTTAGAGAATGGGTTGGGAAGTGATCCATTATATTCCTTTTATTTTCTTTTCTTTTTTGAAGACTTTGTGAAAGATTGGTGTTAATTCTTTAAACATTTGATAGAAATGACCAATGAGGCCATCTTGTCCTGGAATTTTCTTTGTGAGAAAATTTTGGATTAATAATTCAATCCCTTTACATGTTGTAGGTCTGTTCAGATTGATTCAATTTCAATAGTTTGTGTCTTTTCAGGAATTTGTTCATGTCATCAGGTCAAATGATTTCCATAATTTTTTTTAAAATTTTCTGTAAAGTCTGTAGTAATGTTCACCATTTCAGTATTGATTTTAGTATTTTGAGTCTTCCCCCTTTTTTTCTTAGTTCTTAGATCTGGTAGTATGAATAGTACACATGTAAATACATAAAAGGACTGTTGTTTCCACTATAAATATTGTAGTGGCATTTCACCTTTTGTGTACATGTGCTGTTTTAATTTTTAAAAGAAAAGTACAAAATAAGATGCATGCCATGTTTCTGTAGGGAAAAATCGATTGTGAATATTAATGATATCAAAATATACCCATAAATTCAAAGAAATGTAATAAAAAATCCAGTAGGAATTTGGCATATTAGCATGACAAGGAGAACAAACATGGGAATAGAGCTCAGAAAATTCTGGGGAAGGGAGGAAGGAGAGGAATCAGACTTACTTTGTCAGATACTGAAACGCATTATAAAATGACAGTATAAAATATAGAAGTGACACTGGAAAAGATAGGCAGATAAATGGACTAGAAAGAGAGCCAACAAATAGAAACAAGTATGTGAGAATGGAATTTACAATAAAAGTGTCATTTCAAAATCAGTAGGGAAAATGAATTATTCAATAAACATTTTTGGTACATTTGTAATAAAAAAAAATAAACCTGGATCTTTGGCCCATTCTCATTATTAAAATAAGTTCCAGATGGATAAACTATTTAAAAGCAAAATATAAAATCATAAAAGAATGAGGAATTATTCTTAGTGAAATCATTAATAATATTGAGATCAAGTGATTTCATAGCCAAAAATTATAAAGGAAAAGAAATAGATTCAAATATATAAAATTGCTTTTTAGCAAAAAAGAATAGTTAAAAGGAAACTCCACTTTAAAACTTCTATTCACCAATTATATATTAAGGAAAAATCTTTGCAGCATATAGTAGAAAATTGTTGATTTCCTTAATGTACAGAGTTTTTTCAGAAAAAAGATGAGCACACCAATTAAAAAAAAGAAATAGATGAGGCTATACGCAAACACTTAGAAGAAGAACAGACACTTGAAAAGTTTCAGCCTCATGCCTCATCAAAGAACTGTAAATAAAATTAATAAGATATGAAACCAGTATCAGTTTCATAAGAATTTGAAAGATTGGCAAGAGAGCTCAACCCTTTCTGTTAAATATTTCTCTTAAGTTTCTACTGACTTGAATTTTAAAATTTAGGTTACTATAAATCTTTTCCTTTGTGACTTCTTCTTTTGCTTTTGAGAGTCAAGTCCTTTCCTATTCTGAAATTAACATGTGCTTATAATTCATATTGTTTCTTAAGGGAATTTTTTTTGACATGTAGTTCTTCAATACACTTAGAGTCTACTGTGGATATAAGGTATGAGCCTAATACAATTCATTTCCAAATAGTTTATCAGTTACCCAGGACTATATATTGTGCAATCCTTGCTTCCCAAATTGATAATAAAACCAATTTTATCACGCCCTTTAGATGAGTCCCAGAGTGTTAGGCTGTCTCTACTTATATCTACACATGTTTTGTCCACCAGACCTCTCTTTTCACAGGTAAAGAAAATGAAGACCAGAAAAGGTATGTGCTTTTCCCCAGGTCACACAGCTGATGTAGGGTGGAGTTTGGGTGGGGGCCCTCATTCATCCCCTGACCCCCAGCACAAAGTTCTTCTCCCTAAGCTACACTTCCTCTCAATCAGACTTTGACGAACCCACCCTTCCCCACCTGAATATCCCAACCTCTGCTCAGAAGAGATGACCTACCCCGTGGGCAATGGTCAGTCCTCCCCCATGTCTGCAGAAGGGAAGAGTGTGACTTTGTTCTAATTCCCAGGCTCTGTGCTATGACATTGTGTCCCATGAGAGAAGGTCCACCTGGCTGGAGAATCCAGGCACTGCTTTCTTCTCCTGCCATAGGGGCCAGTGCCCAGGCCTTGAGTAGGAACGTGAGCACTGGACCCAGCCTGCCTAAGTTCAAACCCCAGCTCTGCCACGTCCTACGTGAGTGACTTGTCTTTTCCTCAATTCCTCATCTTGAAAATGAGGATAACAAGAGTGCCTAACTCAAAGGGATTTTGTAACGATTAACTGAGTTAACCCATATAACGGGCTTACCACAGGGCTTGTAAATGTCAGCTATGACGACTAATTTTCCTGATTTTATTCAGTCGGAGGGTATCTAGTCAAATTTATACTGCTTCTTTTAAAAGATACAGGTCTTTTTCTCTAGTATGGAAATTGGAGTCTTAGGGAGCTTGCTATCATCTCCTAACAAAACAAACCCACTGAAAGCCAAACCTTCCCTCTGCACGTGTGGCAGGATCACAATAATCATGGTCTGTTGAGTCAAAGATGCAGGTGGTTTGCTGACTGAAGGGAGAAATAGCAGCCACAGATGGTGGACTTCCTGTTTATAATGTGCATGGGGAAATGACCATTTTGCTCATGAAGAAAATATTTTTTTTATCTTATTGGGTAGAGAAAAACAACAGATGACAGAGGCAGAATATTACTACCACAGCATTTTTGTCTCATGAAAAATTGATTGGCTTCCCCAAATATTGATTAAACGTTCTACATGCAGTTATGCTCTAGGCAATAAAATCCCTGGCATAAAATAAGATTGCAGGCAAAGTTCATTTATGGTCAGGGAAGTTGCCCCAAAACAACAATGTTCCAATATTGTGGATCTCAAAACCAAAATGCCTGAAACCCTTCAGGGGCAGAGATTTTTACTGGAGAAAAAAAAATTGCTCACAGAGCTACTATTTTGTATCCCTTCCTTGGTTTCCCTACAACTGAACAACATGAGAGGCAGGATGAAGACAGTTCTAGCTTCACTTGCCCAGGTGTGTATGGTACAGATGTGTGGCGTCTGCCCTCATCTTACCTAACAGAACGCAAAGCAGCTGCAAGGCAGATCTCTGTTTGAATGCAAACCACCTACAAGCTGATAAGACCAGCACACTCTGGAGAAATGCTTTCCTAGGCTCAGATAGCCAAGCAGAAAAACTCCTTGCCTTTCTCATGGCTCCCACCTAAAATGTCCCTCCTTCAAGATTACCTTACATCTAGGGAATTCTGTTAGGGGATTTATCCTCCTCGGTTCTATTTATCCTCTGGTTCTGCTGTTAGCCTTACGTGGTCTTTTCTTGTAGGTCCAAAGTATACAACAATATAAAAACCAGTAATTGTGTTCTGCAGTGAGACACATGGCCATATCTCACCAGCCAGAAGAGAACAGAAGAGCCCCCGTACAGTCCTATGAACATTTTGAATTGACCTGGAAGCCATCCCTTTGTGTGCTCTACACATTGATCACATCTGCATTCTCTGCACGCAGACACACACGTGCTCACACTTATGCACGTGTACTTTTCCAGGATGACCTCAGGGTGGTGGGGGTCAAAAGGAACTTGTGGTCCCAAGGGTTGCTCTCAAGACAAACTCCAAGATCCAACTCATTCTTGAATTGTTGCCAGGGCCTCAACTGGCCTTAACTGGAAGGGAATCCTTCCAGGAAGAATGTGCATATTGCTCTGGTGTGCCATCAGTCACCCCAGTCTTTCTGACATCTGGGACTGTGGCCTTTGATTAAGAGCAAACAGGGGCCACTGAGACCTTGCAGTGGACGCCCTCTGTACCCTGGCAGCATCTCTGATCTGGCTTGCTGGTCTCCAGCTGCTGTGAGCTTTGGCTGCTGAGGTCTCAGCCGCCCTTTCCCAGAGAAGTACCCTTGGGACAATGACAACTTTGTAGCCCAGAAGTTCACATCCACACACATGGCAGTCAGGGACCAATCCCTGAGTAGTACAAAAGGCCAAACCCTTGCCCCAAAGTGGGACCAACTCTGTAGTGAGATTCACACTCCAGAGCTCCCCATGGGATCAGGCAGAGGCTAGGCTCCAGCCAAGGCCACATGCTTGCTCAGCAGCTCCCTCCACCCCCTCACTCTGCTGTCCTCACTCCATTTCTGATGAAAGTGCCCCCTCAATAAATCACTTTCACAAGACTCCCCATTTGGGCTTTGCTTAGGAAATCCCTCATCTTTCCACAGATCACTGAGTCCATTTACAACAGTCTCCTATGTAGGCAATCAAAGTTCCCTTGGGTGGGTGAGGACGTGGGCAATATTCTCATCCCCAGGACTGTTGGAACAGCTACTGTCCCTTCACTCTGCCCTACGATGGAATTATCAGCATTCACCAAGCCTAGGTAAAGAGACACAAACTTGGGGAGTAGGAAAAGACAATACTCTGTAGGCAAATTGTAGTTTTAAAAATGCAATCAGATATTAAAAATATGATATACATTTGTTAGAAAACCATGGAAAACTAAGAACTTCAAAATAATTTCTACAAGTAAATGTGCCAATCAGCAAATATTCAGGGCCCCAGGGTACCATTTGAGCTAATGACCATTGTATAAAATTGTAATTTGTGCTTGAAAATTCGAATTTTATCATTGGCCACAAAGACTGTCAACTTTTTTTCCTTCAAGTGACAGGCTCATTTCATTCGTTTTTGAGCAACAGTTTGCCAAATCCCTACATCTGAATAACTATAATTTGTCAGGTATTCTTTCAAGTAAAAATAGTGCTCCATGAAAAAAAGAGATTAGTTCAGGTCACACCTCAATCACACAAGAACTCTTCTTCAATGTAACCTACCTTTATGTTTTGGTGCTTTGTGTGTACTTCTCATTTTGTCACTCAGAATATTCAAAGGAAAAGTACTCAAGGATCAAGATTTAATAAAATCACTCATTTGTACTGCTGTGGCAATGGAAAACACAAGGTCCACTGATAGAGTTTAATGTCACCACCTAGATTCCTGCCCAGATGTTGGCACCATTGTTTTTGCACATCAGGGAAAATGTCAGCACAGTGGAAAAAGCCAAAAATGTGTTGGTGGGTTTTTTTAAATAAGATTTTTGTTTTAGAATACTTTTAGATTTACAGGAACATTGCAGAGATAGTACAGAGTGTTCTCAAGAACCCCACACCCACTTTCCCTTATTATTAACATCTTGCATCAGTATGGTACATTCGTGTCAACTGAAAACCAGTACTGAGATATTATTATCAACTAAAGTCCAGTCTGTATACAGATTTTCCCAGTTCTTACCTAATTTGTTTTGTTTTGTTTGTCCAGAAATGCCTCATTACATTTAGTTCTCATGCATCCTTAGGCTTGGCAGTAACAGTTTCTCAGACTTTCCTTGGTTTTGATGTGACTTTAACAGTTTTGCAGAGTATAGGTCAGGTATTTTGTGGGATGTCCCTTAATTGGGATGGGTCTGATGAGAGTGGGTTCATGGATTTTGGGGGAGGAAGACCACATAAATAAAATATCATTCTCATCATATCTTATCAAGGGTACATATTATCAATATGATACCATCGTTGATGTTGACCTTGATCACCTGAGTGAAGTAATCTTTCTCAGATTTTCCCCTGTACAGTAACTCTCTTTCCCCCTTTCCGCACTGCTCTCTTCGGAATGAGATCGCTTTGTGTATCCCACACTTAAGGAGCAGGGAGTCTTGCTTCACCTCTTCGAGGGCAAAGTATCTACATGAGTTACTTGTAATCCTCTGACACAGGATTACTTTCCTAGTGTTATTTGGAAAATAGATTTGACCTTACAGAATCCTGTAATATGCTAAATCCTGCTAATGTGAGAATATGTCAAGACAGTTCATTATATTATATAATTCTAAATTTTTCATCTTCACATAGGTAAAAATATAAGATCCTTTTACCAGCAAGATCAGAATTCAAACTCTATCTGCCACTTACTAGCAAGGTAACTTTGGGCAAGTCACTGAATATTTCCAGGTCCTTTTTAAAATAAACAAATCAGTAGATGGGGCTAACACCACCTATATCTTGTGCATCTGGCCTTTGTTATTTTTTGCAAGAATGAAGTCAGATAATGGATGTAACGTGCCAAATACAGTGCCTGGCACCAGTATATAATTGAAATTGGTATCTGTCATTTGTAGTATCCTCGGATACTAATCAGGAACCCCTCTCCAACTATGCCAAAATCACCATCCTAAAATTATCTACTCTTGAAAATTAGGTTTACTATTCCTTCTCACTCTTTTAGTCTGTTGGTCCTAAATGGCTCACGTGTTCTCATCTCATCCATCACTTGCATCAACAATTCCAGATCAGGCTCTCCACTCCCCTCCTTCCTCTAGTTATGCACTGAGATGCTCTGTCATCTTAGGCTCAACATGCCTGAAATGCCTGCTCACCCTCTGTCTCTGCCCAAGCCTCACCTCGGCCGTTCCAGAACTAATACTCACTTTTGTGCCTTTCTGCTGCACCACCATGACTAGGGCAGCCCACGCTGCTGCTGCCATTGGTGGGAGAATGGGCAGTCGGTACACCTGAGCTGTCCCGGGTCACATGCACCACACCCAGCAGCATTGGGGATGGGGCTCAAGCTTTCTCTGAGTGTCCTTCTAGAATGGATTCCTTTTCACTGGCACCATTGGCAATAGTCTTGCAGACTTCTTAACTCCATTAACTTTATCCATTAGTTGAGTCATGCTTAAACACATGGTGATAGAGTCAGTACAGTTGAGCTTTTAGCTTAGATTCTTTAGAAAATAGCTTCCATGCCTACATGCATTTTGCCAGTGAAGACTCATTGACTGGGAGAGCCAGCAACCATGACAAAGTAGGACCAGAGTTTCAGTGAGTTTCCATCTTGGAAAACTCTTGAGAGTTGAGTCAATCAAAGCAGTGACCTTTAATCTTTATTTTTAGTAAGGAAATGCAATGTTTCAAATAAATTTTTTACAGAAAATATATGAAACGGAGAAAGGAGGAGCAAGTCTGACTAAGTGGCAGAGAGGCATGGAACCCAGTCAGTCCCTCAGCTCCTCTCCCCAAGTACCCCAGAGATACCACCACTAAATTTAGAGCACCTAAACCACTGCTTTAAAGACCACAGCGTTCTCCAAAAAAGCCACCAAAGCATGAGTGAACCAGCAGCAGACACCTGGGTGAAGCTTGGGTGGGACACGTGGGAAGGCAGAGTGCAGCCAGACCAGATCTCCACCTCTAAGAGCATCTCCCAGATGAAGAGTCTCTCTGAGGCACAGTCTCCCCTTCAAACTCATGACAGCTTGACACTTAAAATCACAGAGAATCACAGGCAGATCTGTGTCACTTTGGATCCTTTGGCTACAAGCAACAGAAACTGACTCTACTTCAATCCCAAAGAAATTTGTTAGATGAATATGGGATGACTCACAGAGTTAGAAAAAAAAAACCCTGGAAAAGCAGGCTTAGAAGGGGAATCGGGAAGTTCCAAACATCCAGGGGGCAGGAGATCGCTGACATTCTCACCTGGGTGGGCACACTGAGACGAATGGAGTCCTACGTGGAAGAAGTGGTGCCCACAAAGGCAAGTCCCAAAGTAGATGGCCAAGCAACAGTTGCTGAACACAGGACCCCAGAGGACCTAGTGTCTGGGGGAGGGAAGTTGCTTGATTCATTACTCACAAGGTCACCACAAAACTCAAGCTTCTTGTCCCCCATTGGTTGCTCTGTCTGCTCCAGCAATGCTGCAGTCTCGTGGGTAACACCTAGATCATTTGACAGTCAGGTATCATAAACTGTCCTGGCCAAGATCCACATTGCTTCCAGTTCTGACCTTGGCCATGACATCTGCTCTTGAGTCTCCTCAAGTCTTGATTCTTCTCAACTCTTCACTCATGATGTTGCTGTCTCCTCCTGGTTGCTCCTGTCCACCAGCCCTCAGCTTCCTACAGCTCTTCCTCTACACATGCTGTCTCAGCAGGGAAGATGCTTCTCCTCTCTCTGGTGCCACCATTGATTTCCTATTTGACCCCAAGTTTGTCTTTTCTGGCCCCATTGTAGGGTGGGCTTATCTGGGCTCTCATCCTATAAGCTGGGAAACTCAGGAACAAGAACAGTGAGAAGGCTGTGTGGCCAGGCACTCAGGGAGCATGAGCAAAGGACCAACATCTCAGCCAAATGAGGAGTATAGTGAGGACTCAGTGTGGCCAGAGTCTGGACACTAGGAGAGCCAACTAGGTGCTAGAGCAAGAAGCTGGGAAGACTGCAGGATGGTCCAGGGTCCAAACCCTACAGAAGTGAAAAGATCGAGTGAAAATCAAGATGTGAATCTTCATACTGACTCCTTGACTGAGGGTTTTGACAGCCCAGAGCCATCACAATGAGGAAGCCTGCCTGCCTGACTGCCACAGGGCGACATCAGACAGACTTTTCTAGAAAGCCAGAGGACATCTTGCTCAGCTTTCCCTTTACAGATACTCTGGTTTAAATCTCTACCGTCTATCCTAGCCAAAGTTACTTTATTTTTTTTTCCATGGCTGACAAGTTTGGCTGCCACGGAAACCTTTTGTTCTTATCTAAGAATAGCACTGGTTTAATGTAAGGTAGATAGCTAGTGGGAAGCAGCCGCATAGCACAGGGAGATCAGCTCGGTGCTTTGTACCCACCTAGAGGGGTGGGATAGGGAGGGTGGGAGGGAGACACAAGAGGGAGGAGATATGGGAACATATGTATAGCTGATTCACTTTGTTATACAGCAGAAACTAACACACCATTGTAAAGCAATTATACTCTAATAAATATGTAAAAAAAAAAAGGGAAAGAATAGCACTGGTTCAGAAAATATCTTTCTTCTCTCACTTCGGGTTAATGATCTGAATTAAAGAGCGGGCTGAGAAGGTCCCGTTGTCACCACGTAGCTGTGGTGTACAATGTGAAGTTCGGAAATGATGCCAAAGGAACAAATCTGAGTCGGCTTGTGAACATTCTGGAAAACTAAGCCAAGGAGTTTAGATTTGGTCGCTTTTCACTGCTTCTGGAAGATGGGAAATCAATAAATACTTGTGGAATGGATGAATGCAATGTTTTAGAACAAAAATATTGGTGATAATAAAGAGTGTTGTGAAAAGTGAGGGATAAGGTGGATGCTACAGGCAGACACACTGGTTCTGAAATAATTATTAAACACCAAGAAAGATGAGGAGGGTCTGCACAGGGACAGGGGCAAGTGGGGCTAAAGGGAGGTGATTTGCAGAGACCTTTAAGAATTGGAACTGATCATTGATTGGGGGGAAGTCAGAGGAGTCATCAAGGACTTCCAACGTCATGAGGCTGAAAAAACTTGACAGCAGCAATAGCAGCAATGGAGACTCGTGGGGAGAGATGAATTTGGAAGAGAACTCTCAGTTTGGCCATCAATGTGCCTAAACGGATGTTTCAGTGTGGTCCTAGAGCTCAGGAGAGAGATTGACAGTAGTGAAACCGTGCCAGAAGGGCAGAGGGGATAAAAGTGAGCAAGGGTTTCCTGAGACTGCTCTCACAGTGTCCACCCACACTGCAACCTCGGCCGCCCCCCTGCTACTGTCCCATCTGGCTCCATCACAGGGTTGGCCTTTTGGACCTGTCAGCCCATCTCTAGGAAAGAGAATGACCAGCCTAACTTCCTCTCCAACTCACTGCCCTGAAAGCAGAGTTTCCCCCAAGGACTTATGCACAGAAATTCTACTTGAGATGTGATCTCAGAGAATATAAGTGCAGGATCAAGGGGAGGGAAGGCAGGAAGAAAAGTAAAGCCCACGGGTCTTTATATGGGTTACTGCTGTGGCAGCTGCTGCTCAATCCCTCCCAGGACCTTAGCGCATGGAATGCCTCTTAGAATTGCCCAAACACCCACCACAGCCAGGATCAAAAGGGAAAGCACTTATTTATCAGCTCCCCTGCCACATTGGGTGCCCCCAGGGACATGGCTACACCCACACTTCTAGGCTGCTCTTATGTGTGTACTATGTGGGGACCAGACACATCCACAGCACTGCAGGAGCTCCAAGGCAGAGAGTGAAGTATGTGGGCTCATGCTTGAAGCCAGAGGTGTCTGCAAAATATGAGAGAAAGCCCCCACAGAGCTTCACACCATAGTCACAGCTGGAATCTAGGTGAGGCCAAGAAGGTGTGGGAGGAGCCCACGAGATGTCTGTTACATAAATCCCTTGCACGCCTCAAATATCCACTCCTGCCCTTTACATCCAACCCAACCAAGCTTGAGTCTTCAAGACTTAACATACACAGTTAGTGAAAAAAGGTACAGCCCCACTGTGTCAATTGATCCACAGACCTTCATCAGCATTCATCACCTCCTACCTTCGCCATCCTTTCCAGACCTCGCTCACCTTTGGCTAACACTTTGGCTGGTCTATGTGGACAGCCTGGTCGGATGACTTAGATCTTCTCCCCTGAAGGGTGTGAGGCTCGGCTCCCTTGCCTCCATCAGGTCAAGATTGCTGCCATTGTCTGTTACTCACATCACTGGCCTAAAAGCACTGGGAGATGTTCCAGTGCATCCTGTGGGCTCCAGAGATTCTTATCCTCCAGGAGCAACCCAAGCTCCTGTTGACAAAAAGAGTCAATTATCCCTCCATACTCACCTGCTGACCCACTGGCATGACTAGTCCAAAATGAACCAGCTGTACTCAGAGCTTCTGAATCAGTGAACTCTGTGCCCCTGGAGGAAGTTTCTTGCCTGGAAATCAGGGCCTGTTATCTAGAAGAGCCTGGTGTTACAAGGCTGGGAAGCACAAATTCCACAAGAGGGCTTCTGGAAGCAACAATGTGAGAAGCGGTTCAGCTCCAACCCTTGTTGCCCCCACCTATACATTCTAGCTAATGTGACCCATACATCAGCTATGAGCTTAGTCCATATACTGCATCCTGGGGTGCAAGACCCCCAATGTCTGCCCTGGCTCCCCAGACTATAGGATTTTAGTTCAGGTAGGCAGCAGGTGTGATGAGACCAAAGCTGCCCAACATCTCAGAGGCTATAATGATCTAGGTAAAAAAGGTGGAAGTCTACACCCCTAAGTCTGAGAAGATGAGCACACACTTCTGCCCAAGCATAAAAAAGATTTAGTGAAGATTAGGTCTTCTCCTTCAATCTTCAGTAGAGTTGGGAGGTGGAGAGAGGATATAAAGAGCCAGAGGTACATGCACTACATCATCAGAACATATCCATACAGAGCATCCCCACTGGTCACTCCCAGTTACCTCCTGTTCACATTTCCTCATGCCTTACTACCACCTTCCCATTGTCTACCTTCTTGTTTGACCACTGATTCTGTCTCCTTCATTCAGCTCCTTCTCTGGAACATGACGTCCTGTCCTCATTCTCTACACCATGCAATGTGAGAACAGATGAGGCTCCCCATCCTTCCACCTCCCACTCACCCACCCCTGTATTGCCCCTCCCAATGCAACTTTGACCAGACTCCTATGTTAAGAAAAAGACTCTTATTTGGAATAAGTGGGGCATTGAGACATGGGATGGGAATATTGGGTAGATAGAATAATCTGGAAACCTTGAAGCTCTAAAGAGTTCCCCTTCCCAGAAGAATTAGACCTTTCTCCAGGTCTGAGGAGGTACCCTTCCCTTGTTTAAAGAACAATGCTTGGGGCCATTTTCTGAATGACTGTGCTCCTCAAGACCATCCTCATTACCTCTCATTGCCTCTACTCCTACAACTAAGACCCATCATGACACAAGAGACAATCCCTAGGTCTTCAGGAGAAGGAATGGCTTATGCACCAAAAGCACTGCAATGATTTGTATATGCAGGAACCTAAGAAAAAGCTTTTAAGGATATCAGACCAAGGAGGATGAAATATAACTGGATTGGATTGAATGTGCCAATGTGGGAACACTTGCGTAAGATTCAGGATTTAATGTTCTAGTTTTCACAGCTGGAATGGCTTTACTAGCTGGCATTTTTCATTGACTGAAACTTGGATTTAGTGGAGACCTACATTCAACGAGATCAGGGTGTCAGAACTTCCACAGCATTGTGTGGAGAAAGGAATCCAAATGTTGAGGGAGATGAGGATAAAGAAGTAGGTTTTATTATGGGCAGCCCACTCACCTTCATCTTGACTGTATCTTCAGGTGGTCCCAAATGACACTAAATAAGGAATTGAGAGCAAGCATTCTTGAAGATCTCTGTCATAGCATCCTCAGTAAGTGGGGATGAAAGGAGAGATCTGCTGTTGAAATAGACTCCCTGGCCTGATTTCAATAGGAATGATGGTCCAGTGTGACTGAGGCCAGATGGCAGCACCTAACCATCAAGATCAATGGGGGCTGTGAGGTCGGTGTGGTGATAGGTTTTATACTGCAGGAAATCACAGTGATGGCTAATTTACTGTGCGTCCTATGGATGAAATAGATGTGAAGCCTACTAAAGTGTCACTTTCTATACATAACTAGAAATATTCTGAGTCCAGTGAGCAGAAATATGACTGAGTCACCTAGTAGGGAGCCCTGGCACCTCACTCAGTTCTCTTTTTTTCCAGGTTTATTAAGAAATAATTGACACACATCACTGTATAAGTTTGAGGTATACAGCATGATGGTTTGATTTTTATATATTGTGAGATGATTACTATAGTAGGGTTAGTTAACATCCATCATTTCATATAGATACAATAAAGAGAAAAGAAAAACATTTCTCCTTGTGATGAGAGCTCAGGATGTACTCTCTTAACAACTTTCCTATGTTTCATACAGCAGTGTTACTTGTAACCATCATGTTGTACAGTACACCCCTGGTACTTATTTGTCTTATAACTGGATCTCACCCAGTTCTTATAATGAAGCCACTTAATTGAAGGGGAGGCTGGTGTCCTATGTAAGGACCCTGCATCACAGCCACAAATATATACTGTAAATTTTCTATCAAGCCTTCCTCATATGGCCCCATATGGCCAGATTGCAAGGGTTCTAGATAGCCAAGATCATACTAGAGGACCTAGCCAGTGCAATAAGACAGGAAAAGAAATAAAAGGCATTCAGTTGGAAAGGAAATAAAGATATCTTTTTTCATAGGTGGCATGATGGTCTACATAGAAAAGCCAAAAGAATTCTGATACTAGAAAAGTTGCATGTATTGGTACATCATACAAAAAAAGCATCGTTTGATGACAAAAAGAAAATAGTTATTAAGCCATGAAAAAAATAGAAGAAACTTAAATGCATATTTAATGTGAAAAAGTCAAGGAAAAAACGCAAAGAAGCCTGTGTCAGATTCTGCCTGAGTCTGGCAATGTGAAGAAGGCACTTTGTTCCCATCTTAGGAGAAAGAAAAAGCATTCTTATGCCCTGTTAAATGTTTTAGAAGACATATAGCAGACAGGCTTTTTTTTTTTAAGCCAAAGGACAGGGCCATGGAGAACAGTGACTTGGAAAACCAGTTCCCATCAATTGAAGTAAATGGAAGCTCTCTTCAGCTGGGGCAAAAATCATAAGGGATTTTCATAAAAGTCACCAACATCCTGAGGTGGTTTACTTTTCTTTTTTTCTACTTTGAAATGAGGTCAAAGAGGAGTTGAGGGGAGAGCAGCACATGAGGAAGAGAACAGGGCTCTTCTGATTATTGTTCGTGGCCCTCAAGCCCTCCTGACCAGAAGGGAGTTACCCTTAGAGGTTCCCAACAAGGGTAATCATGGTGTTCATCAATCTTTGTTGGATGATGATGGAAAATGGTAAGGGCTATAAACATATATTTTATTTTATTTTATTTTATTTGGCTGTGCCACATGGCATGGGGGATTTTATTCCCCGGCCAGGAATCAAACCCTTGCTCCCTGCATTGGGAGCTCAGAGTCTTAACCACTGGACCACCAGGGATGTCCCTGTAAATGTACTTTAAGTGGTATGGCATATATTAAGATCTGGCTTTGCATGTCTGTGGCTCTTTGATGGGCCAGATTGCTGAGGTTATCACTCTTGTCTGCTTAAAATTCTTTAGTGGCTTCAAGAAAATGCCAGCCGCCCAGCAAGATAACCCACCTCCTGATCATCAGATCCCTGCCCATCTCCACCTCTTCTCCAAAAGCTGTCACCTGCCTCCTCAAGGCCAGCCATTCCCAGTGGCCGTGGTCACTTGACGTCCCCTTATCTCAGGCCCCCAGTCTTGCACTTGGTGTTCCCTCTGGCTGGATCCTGCCCCCCTTCTGCTCCCCACTCTGTTTATTCCTAAAGCCTCCACACAAGCCCCCCCGCCCACTCCAGCCTGGGTAATGGACCCTGTACTTGCAGGTCCCCTTGGCTCTCCCCCAGCAGCCTGAGCCCTGGGTGGAGAAGTGACTGCCCTGGGTCCTCTTACACACGGGTGCTTAAGAAATGCTTGTTGAATTGCTGCGTTTGTGAAATATGAACTCCCCGGAGGAAAAAATGACCTGGCAGTAAGGAAAAGTCATGCATTATTTGATCAAAGGGTGGAGTCGTTCATGACTTACTGGTTTCAAAAGGAAAAACACACAGGCAAAGTCAAAGTGGCTAATGTACCTAAATGCTAAGGTACCAAACTTCACATGGAGCCAAGTGTGAATTTCACCACCATCAAACATTCATCTTAGAGACTGTTTATCAGGCCTGTTTGCACTGAATAGATGCGTAACTATGGCATCTGATGAAGGTCAGATGATGGAACTGAGTCAGCAGTGCAGAGGCCATTCGGTAATGAAATATAAGGACAGCCTGGCAGGGCTCTGCCAGTTTCCAGAAGCTGTTCCGTTCTTTTCTGGTGATGCTCTGTACAACGAGTTCTGTCCCTGCTGCTTATAACCCTGCCTGCCCCCCACCTCCCCCCAGCCTGGCACCGACTCACATTGCTCTGTCATGTCCCTCCCTCCCCTGGGACTGTGAGCTCCAAGGCCCACAGCTCAGAGACCAGCCACACACGCTTTTCAAATCAAATAACCGACGTGAATAAATGAATGGAAAAAAGGTAAAAGATAAATGAATGAATGGGTTCCAAACCATCCTTTTGTCTCAGATGCCCTTGACATCCACCCCAAACTCTCTTTTTCCTTATGCCATTCGGACTTTGGAAGGCTGAAGTTCTTCCCATAGAAGAAATCGGGAGGTGGGCATAGGGGCTAAAAGTGTGCATCTTGGAATCAACTGTCCAAGATTCGACACTCTTCTTCCCAGTTGTGCAGTCTTCGCTAAGTACCTAACCTCTCTCAAACTCAGCTTTCCCATCTGTAAAACTGAGGTATTGACGGGACTTAACCTCGTGAGGCCATGGTTCCCAAATTACATGCCAAGGCACCCCGGGGTACCGCAGTAAACTCACAAAGGCACCAATGGGCACTTTCAGTCTTTGAGGATGGTGGAGATGTCTATTAGATAGAGTGTGATCTCTGGACAGACTACCTTGATAGGCGTCGATCACAAAACTGCGACTCTTGGGTTGGTTAGACCTAACTGCTGAAAACTATTTGGTATTTCTTTTGTTCTAGGGACACTGGGAAAAGCTACTGAGATGCTAAGGGCACAGTAAACTGGGAAAGACTGGGAGTCCATGTCACAGGGTTGTTGTGACAATTTCAGGAGAGCATATATAACGTGTTTGCTACTTGTTAAGCAATCCACCATTGCTGGCTGAACTCATTCTCACCCCCATTCCCTGGACCAGTTTCATCATGGAATTATATTGTTTGTCTAAATCATTATTTAACTCATGAGCAAACTAAAACTTAAGCAACAGAATTATAAATAATAATTCAAATTCCTTTATTTTCCCCAACTGCAAATTGGGATGACAAAAGAGTTTAAGAAAAAATATATACATGGACGTTCTTCTAGGAAGGGACAGACATTACTAAAATGTTAACTGGGCACACCATCAGAAGAAAGTAAATAATCCTCCAGCTTACTACACTGGAAATTCACACCAAAGACAGACGTAATCCGATGAGAGATAATCCTAGAAATACATCATCTTAAATAGTAATTTGAATAGTTCGTTGATTGTTATTAACCAAATATCAAGCAGTCCGCTTCTAAAGAACAACATGTACTGGAAGCAATTGATTCTGTTATCTCTATTTAGTTGGGTTTTTTTTTTAATGGATGTCTTGTTTGTTTGTTTCCAAGGTATTCACCACTACATTCATTACTGTTTTTAACCCAAATGTCATGAGTTGGTTAGTGATTAATAATATATAAATATTATGTGTTTAAGTGGGAATTGCCATGTCATTTTTACAAAAATATTCCGAAGAATCACTGAAGCCAGAAACTAGCTTTTGGTTCAAAGGTACAAACACCAGACGAGATTTGTTGGGTTTTCTCCTTCTGAGGAAATTCCAAACCAGTTGCATTCTTGAGTCTCCTTTTCTTAATTGAACCCATATATTAAGTTATCCTGGAGTCCTGAAGATTGTCAGAGTCCCGGACAATCTCAGACAGCAGTGGGAGAAACTGGCCACTAACATTTACAGGATGCTGACAAGTCGCTTAGGTATTTTGGCCATCGAGCCTATTTTGTTAACTGTGCGGTGATGCCTTTTCCTTTCACGTCCAAAACTATTCATTGTACCAGGAGCACCAGGAAGTAAGAGAAAAACCTCACATTGAGTCTAAGTAGAACTTAAATGATTGATTTGTGTTTCTAAATGTTCAAATATTTAAAAACAGCAGATTCTTGTGTGATAGAATATCATCGTGGGTAGTGTGCTCACCAAGGCGTTCAGAAAGCTTTTCCACCCAAAATATTCTCAGCTCCATCCTTACCGATTGAGGGAGGTAAGCATGGTAATCTCTTTATCAGGAGAGGATCCCGTATGGTCACAAATTCATACTGAGGGTCCGAGCATCCCAGGATCCTGAATTTTAGTCCTAGAACCGGTTGCAAAAGGGTTGCCTCTACAAAACCATTCAAAGTCATACGGTCATTCATGGAACTTGGATATCTTTGCTTTGTGACTTGTGTCACTAGAATGTAAGGTTTTGGGGCGGTGGGTATCATGTCCTCCTTTTTCACTGCTGTGTCTCCAGTGTGTGAATAGTATTAGGTCCAGTAAACAGTGGTAAAACTGATAGATAAATGTTCAAGTGTGATGATATGTTATAAAGTCATCCATTCAGCCCCATATGCATTGCTTCATTTAATATTTACAACACTATAAAGGAAGTTAGTATCATCCCCATTTTATAAAAGATAAAGCTAAGATTCAAGGAGGCAAATAGATCACGCTGGATCACACAGCCAGCGAGCATGAAGCACGGCACGGAGCCTGCCCCGTGGTAGGTGCTCAAGAAACTATGTGGAAAGGAGCCAAGCCACGCCCACAGGCCCACACATCTCCTGGTCCCATCGGTGTTTCCCATTCACTAGGGTCTAGAGCTTGTAGAAGGGGTGACCAGAGGCAAAGCAAATAGGAGTAAGAACACAGAGAGGGGCGAGGGGAGGGGCAGCCTCTCTCAACACGACTGGGGATTGGGGACAAATCTCCCCAACCACCTTGTGATGTAACCCGTATCTTCTTTGGAAAATGGCAGGATCCAGCTAGACGGTGAGGGGTTCACCAGGGACTGGGGTCTCCCCATCTCCTAACAAAGTTGGAACTCTCCTGAGATGTCCACTTGGGGTGCAGGGAATGACGCACAGCAGGATCCCCGGCAAATGCTCCAAGTCCCAAGTGCACCACGCTTGACCGCGCAGGAATCACAGAGCCCTCCGCTCCGCCCTCTTCCCTCGCAGCCCACGGTGGACTCGCATATGAGTGCCCATTTCCCTCCTTCTCCAACCCTGTCCTGCTTGGAGCCTTCTGCCAATTTAACTTCCAAAGCCTTGATCACACACACACACTCCCACCTTTTTGTCTTAGACTATCCTGTGGGACTTACATCTGTGGAACACCCTTTCACAAACTTGGTCATCTTCATCCTAATGGCTGGAGTAGGTGAGTGTGGTCTTTCTCACGTCACACAGCTATGCAGACACTTGGCAGGGGAAGCCGTGGCTCGTTGCTGCCACAGTCTTTCCAGGGTGGGGTTCTTTATGAGGAATTTAGAAGGAAACTTCAGGTAATAACATTCCCGAGCTCGAAGGAATCCCAACCCTTCTCATTGCCAGTGTGGACACGGCCCAGAGCAGGGAGGCAGCTGCCCAAGGTCACACAGTGAGTTAACCATGCGGGAAATTCACATTTCCCTCCTTACACTCCACACCCTTTTCTTTCCATAAAATTCCCAGACTCATCTGGAAGAACGACAACACTCCAGAAAAGCACGTGGATGTGCAGCTTTACGCCTTCACCTGTGACGACTCCATCTCCTTTAATTTAAGTGCGTTCCCTAGTTACACGTGTTCCATCCACAAGGCTTCATGAATAGACACAGGACACACGCATAAATGTTTCCTGGCTTCTGATCCACATGTGCAGATGTGGAAGGCGGCTGTACACTGATTGGGGGGGGGGGGGAACTTGGGAGCAATTCAGCCACATGAATTCAACAAGAAACACTGCTCCCTCTAAAATTAAAAAAAAAAAACCCACACAGTGATCCAGATAATATTTTCTTTCGCAGATGGGGGAAAAGGAAAGCCAGCCTTCCTGAGAGAAAAACAACCCCCAGAAATCAAAATCAGAGGGTTATGCCCTGTCTGGTGCCCTGGAGAGGGATAGCCCAGCCTTGGCTGCGTCTAATTGCTTCAGCCGAAGAGGTCTGATATCACGAGTCGAAATAATTTCCAAAATCTATATCCGGTACAGATGCGAGGGCTTTGCTCTTAACTGCCATTCCACTGAGAAATTAAAAAGCACTTTTCCTTTGAAATTCTGGAGGGCTTTTTTTTTTTTTCATTTAAGATTACAGTTTGAGGTCAGAAAATGAGACACAAGGAATTCACAAACATGTGCGCATTCGATTTGGTAAAATTCCATCCTCCACATCCCTGTTTTAAGTTGTCCTAAGTCCCAGATGGTTTCCAGTTTGACCAAGCTGAGGCTGGCAAGCCCTCGAGGGATTCGGCTTACAACGCTTTCCTGAAAGGGAGGTATTTGATGCATTAAGCTGATCGACGCTGGAGAAGATGAAGCACGCGAGCTGCCTCTAAATAATATTTATGGAGCTATTTTAGCAAAAGGAGCAGAACAAAAGACACACAGGAACCAAATGCACAACCGATGAAGAAGATGTTTCAAGTTGCAAGAGTGGGAGCAGTTTATTCAATGCCATGTTGATTCTTAAAATTTTCAAACTTGTATTTCTTCTCCTCCAAGGATTTTGTCTTGTGTCAATTAGAATCGAGTCAAGAGAGGGAAACCACACGGCAATGTAGACTGGGAACGTTTACTCTAAAGAATTGAGTTAAATGGGGGATTGGAGTCACAAGGGATTGGCTAGTAAGAAGAGAGTAGACCTCTAGAGGGTACAGGGTAGCAGATGGAAGGCGCACCCAGTCCCTGGGTTGATACAGCACATGAGGGAGAACCCGCCCCTGCCGGACCTGTAGGACGGAGCACACTACAGAACAGTCTCAGTGGCTGGCAGAGAAGATACCGCAGTGTCACACCAATAGAACTTGCAGGGACACAGCCCTCTAGAACATGCTGGAAATTGTCCTCTAGAGAACCAGGGAAAGCTGTTCATGAGCAGTTGTGTTGGTGGAGGTGCCCTGCCACAAGCCAAGTGCCGGCTGCCAGATACCCATGAGCTGCCGCTGGAGCAGCCATCCACACCACAGACAGCTCACGTGGGAACATCACCTAGGTCTCGGGAGCTGGGATGCTGGAGAGACCACACCCACTGCAGGAACCTGCCGGGAGGACAGTCTAGAATCAGGGGGGAGAGTCCCTTCCTCCTGCAATGTCTTTCCAGAGGCCTCTATTGACGAGGACTATGCCAGCTGGCAAGGGAAAATACATAAAGGGTCCACCTTTCCCTTTGCAGATCCGGCAGTGAAGGTGAACTTGGAGCTGACGCAGCCCACCCCTCTGGCGGCTCTGCTTTCACACCCACCCTTCACACAACTTGAACTCCTGTGTAACCACAAAGCAACGTTATATTCTTCCTGACAAGACACAGGTATGTGTCTTGGAAATGGGGAAATTCTCACTCTTTTCCATAAATGAGGAGTCACGGTCCTAATAGTCATTGTATGGATTATCAGCTATATTAACTGTTCCTCCAATTCAGTCACCTGGGGATTCTTGCATAAATTATAAAATTAATTTCCAACAGCTTGCACATAAAATAAAAATGGGGAAGAGAGTGAAGGATGGCTAACATATAGAAAAAAATACTTATATATAATAAGCATATAGAAAATATACAAAGCCCCTATGATCTTTTTTTGGTAATTTGTCATGAAGCCATGTTGGCATCTATGGCTTCCTTCTTCCACTATTTCGTATCCCTCTTACCCTCAGCCAGAACCTTGGCTGCTCTGGATTTTCTACATGGAAGTGGAGCTGAAGTCTTCACACCTGAAGTGTCCGTGTCCTCCTGCCTTGTCCTTGGTCTCTCTAGTTTTCCGTTAAACTTTACTATTAGTTTTTACATGGAAGTATGAGGAGGCATTCAGAGAATCCCCCAGGTCCCAGGCTCAGTCGGTGTAGCAGTGGTCCTCTGTGTCCCATTTCTCCTGGTAATCAGTATCAATAACTCCAGCCAGGAGACTAATTCTTTTGGCTGTGGGTCCCATGGCATCAGGGCCTCCCAGTGGCCATGTGGAAGTCTCTCCTTCCAGTTTAGTGGAACCATTGTTAGGTCCCTTGGTTGAAGTGTTCTCACCGGGGAGTCTAGGACCTCCAAGCCAGTGAGATGCAAGCATGGATTCTGGCTATAACGGTCTCTGAGTCAAAGCACAGAGTGAATCCTGTAAGACAGAGTCCTGCCTTTAAAGGATATTTTATGGAGCTATCTTAGGAACACAAGCAGAACAAAAGATGCCTAGGAACCAAATGTATAAATCGATCAAGAATGTTTCAAATTCAGAGTATTGTTTACTCAATGTTGATTTTTCAGATTTTCAAACTTGTATTTGTTTTTACTCAAAACACTATTGACTATCAAAAAAAAGTTTAAGTAACATCTGTGCCAGGCTATGTTCTTGGTACTACATTTATTATCTTATAATCATAATCTCACCTGGCAGGTAGGTATTAACCTCCATATTTTGCAGAATACCAAAGGGTCTAAGATGAACTTCTTATTTCTGTAAGCATGGTTCCAAGTTGGAAAAATAAAATAAGAAAGGGAAAAGGGGTTAAATTTGACTATGTGGCTTAACAGACTTCTGAAAGCACTTTTTTTTATGATTCAGGCAAGTGCTGGGACAATCAGGTATTAGAGTTGCCTTCAGTGGGGGTGATTTTATTAGCAGGGAATTGGGTAAAACAGATGTGGGCCAGGCTTCCACAGCCATCACAGACCCCAGACACGTCTTATCTCCAAAGTCTAGAGAAAAGTGTTTTTCATTCTATTTCTTTTGGGGGGTAAAGGAGGAGAATGTCAAGAAGGAAGGAAGGAGGAAGAAGGAAGGCAGGGAAAGTAATTCTTTGATGTTTGCTAAATGTAGGATATCTTCCTACATGATGCTAAGGGCTCTCATCTCTGAGAGACTGAAGCACTTTCTAGGTATGGTAGAGCTGTAAAGTTATAACCTCAAGTCTGTCAGAGACCAGAACTCACTTTAATCCAGTGGTTGGTTACTTGCATGGTTGGTTGGTTGGTTTTCTGGCTCCACATCCATAATTTACATGGGATTCTCCACGCAGAGCTCTGCAAGGTTGAATCTTTCAGGGTGACTTTAAATACAATATTTTAAAGTGAATGTAAGGCGAAGTTAAACACAGTAAAGAATTTATGGTTTTGTGCCCTGTGGGACTCAGCAAGAAGGTGGCCTTCTGAAAGCTAGGGAGGGACTTCCCTGGTGGTCCAGTGGTTAAGAATCTGCCTTCCAGTACAGGGAACCTGGGTTCAATCCCTTCTCAGGGAGCTAAGATCCCACATGCTGCCGGGCAACTAAGCCCACCCATGCGGCACAGCTACTGAGCCAGTGGGCCACAACTAGAGAGAAGCCTGCTCGCCGCAACTAGAGAAGCCCATGCACCACAACGAAGAGCACGTGTGCCGCAAGTAAGACCTGATGCAGCCAAACAAATAAATAATTTTTTAAAAAGTAATAATAAAAGCTAGGGAAAGAGCTCTCACCAGAACCAGACCATGATTGCAGACTTCCAGCCTCCAGTAGTTTGAGAATATAAACGTCTGTTGTTTAAGCCAGTATTTTATCACATGGCAGCCTGAGCTAATACAACTGTCTTCACAACTTTTCTGTAAATTTAAAACTATTCTAAAATTAGAAGTTTCTATTTCAAAAAAAGTATAACCTAATCAACCTGTTTCATCAGCCAGGAGTTCAAACATAGACATAACTCTGGCTTTTCAAATTAGTTGTTTGCCACTCCTTTACCCTTATTGTCAGAAAAGCAGCTCTATCCTAAAGTCTGCTTCCAAACTCCAGGAGGAGAGACCTGGAAAGGCCATGTACACACAGACCATGATCCCTGTCCTGAAGTCTTGCTGTCGGACGCTGGCAGGCATCGCTCACGGATGCTCATCACTTGTCAGGGTGCTTCTACTCAGCCATACCCCTTCCAAGGTCCCCCAGCCACTTTAGGGGTGCTCTCTTGGGTCCCAGGTTCACACCCATTCCTTCTGCCATTGTTTCCCAAATACCAACACCCACAGACTGGGGGCTCCTCAGGGCTTCTAGCTCCAGGGACCCTGAGCCAGAGGTCACGACCTTGGATGTCTCCATGGCCAGGCAGGAAGGTAAATATGTAAAGGGGCCGGTGGGTAAGCCTCTGCCAAAGAACAAATTAGAACTTTGACTTTACTGAGCCATACTGCAACCAGACGACAATGATTTTAAAGTCTAAAGTCAAAAAATACGAATAGAAAAAGAGAAATCATCTTTTATTCGGTTGTTTATTTGAAATTTATTACTTCTTTAATTTGGAATTAAAATCCTGATTTTTTTTCTGTCCTAAATTGTCAACAACAGGCATTGCGTTTGGCGTTGCTTCTGAACACTGTATACCCTTGGTAGCACGGGACCTCTACCAGTGGAGTGGTGGAATTCAGGTATTCCAAAGTTATCCTGTGGGATCTTCAAGTATCCTTTGGTTTTCTATGTTAAATGGAATGGCGGTTCAACAACTCCTATCTCTAGCTTTCATGCACACTGCCATACAAATGAGGGAGGCACACTGAATGATGACAGGTCACATTCAGAAAGCTTGAAATCAGAAAACCTTTCCTGGGTCTCTGTGTTCATCCCTGCAGTTTGAGGGCTGCCATTCAGGCTGAGCTAAGGAAAATGGGCCATATCATTCTACATGAGTTGCCCAAAGAAATGTTGCTACAATATACAAACTGAATCTCAGATTTGTGTAACAACCTTTATGTCCCAGCAGAGACCAAAAACCCAAGTGTGATGTAGATTTGTTGAGTTTATGAGAAAGCTGAGTCTTGCTTCCAAGTTTGCTCCTGGTGATACAGATTTTTCCGTGTAAGATGCTATCCTTTGAGTTTAAAACACCTTCTTGGTACCACACCAAGGCTAAAGCCCCTGAGGGTCCTATAGCACAGCCAACAGTGATGTTGCACATCAATTCTGCAGTCCCCGTGGACAGCTGCCAGTGGGCCCGGTGCAGGAAAGCATGATATTTACTGAGTTAACTCTATGTCCGAGACACATCCTGCTTTAGCACAAAGCATCTCCCGGGGAATGATGTAATGGACTAATCAAGTTCTTTCTTGGGGAAAGCACTGCCATCTTGGGTTGAACAGCTTGGACTGGGTCACAAGCCCAGCATTTGGAGCAACTATAGAAGGAGCCTAGTGTGTGGTCACATATGTTAATTTTGACTAGTCTATGCTAAACTGTAAGACTTTTCTCAATATTTCAAACCAAGTCACTTCTCAGATATCCATATCCAGGCTTTCTTGCACAAGAGGTCCAAAAGTTCTGTACTCACAAAGATCCTCCCAAACATCTGGAATCCATGCAGCTTACTGGGGAGCAGTATTTATATCTGTCTCATCAGTTACAAGAAAATAAGGCTACAAAATAAGGCTGGGCTTCCCTGGTGGCGCAGTGGTTGAGAGTCTGCCTGCCGATGCAGGGGACACGGGTTCGTGCCCCGGTCCGGGAAGATCCCACATGCCACAGAGCGGCTGGGCCCGTGAGCCAGGCCGCTGAGCCTGCACGTACGGAGCCTGTGCTCCACAACGGGAGAGGCCACGACAGTGAGAGGCCCGCATACTGCAAAAAAAAGAAAAAAAAAACATTTACAAATCATTAAGAAAGCGATAAATATATACAAATTGAAAAAAAGACAAATTGAGGAATTACAAAGAAATAACACAAGGAACCAAAAAATACATTTAAAAGGTTTGAATTTAGTTTATCAAAGATTGATTTTAAAATAATTAAGATTATCACTTTTAAAATTCTAAGTGAAAAAAGAAACGAAGATTAACAAAACTCCTTTGTTGGCAAAAATGTAGAGAAGTAGGCTTATGACTCTGCTCCTGGGGGAAGACAACTTGGTTTAAGGTTTTTAGAGAACAATCTGGTCACAGACCCTCTGGCCACTTGAAGGGCTTTAGGAAATCCTACTAAGGGGCAGTTAGTCATGTAGACAAAGTTGTTAATCACCTCACTGTTGTAATAATGAAATATTGGGAGAAATCTACATGCCCCAAAATAAACAATTGAAAAGCCAAGTAAGGAGATTCCATATAACCATTACATGAATCGTGTTGCAGGACAGTGTCTGAGGGCACAAGGAAATACTTCCCCTTTAACTTTAAGTTACAAATTGGTCCATTCACATGAACATCCATATATGGACAAACATTTGAAGATTTTATACTGAATATTAATGATGGCTATGGTTAGGCGATAGGCTGTAGCAAATTTAATGACATGGGAAAATATGCATATATTAATGTTACAGGAAGAAAAATACAAATTTATGAAGATTGTAATTTAGTAATATTTTAACTTCGTTTAGAATTATATACTTATTTTAATTTTGTTCAGAAACAGAAATAAAGAGTAGGCATAATATCGATATCCAAAGTACAACCGTAAGAGAAGAAAAGCAAAAATATTATATAAATTATTACACATTTCTTTAAAAACACAGAATGAGGAATAAAAGGAGTGAATAAAAGAATGACACCTAGAGTCAAGGATAGATGTGGAAATTAGGGTTTATTTTCTCTTTTATGTTCTTCCTTCTTCCAGTGTTCTTCAAGGAATATTTATTACTTTTATAATAAAAATATTGTTAGGGCTTCCCTGGTGGCGCAGTGGTTGAGATTCCGCCTGCCGACGCAGGGGATGCGGGTTTGTGCCCCGGTCCGGGAAGATCCCACATGCCATGGAGTGGCTGGGCCCGTGAGCCATGGCCGCTGAGCCTGTGCGTCCGGAGCCTGTGCTCCGCAAGGGGAGAGGCCACAACAGTGAGAGGCCTGCGTACCACAAAAAAATATATACATATATTGTTAAAAATACTTTTTGCCTTCACTTCTTTATTAAAGAAATGAAATACCCTTTGAAAGGACCCAGACAACATTTGAGATTCATGGGAAACAAATTCTACTGTTCGTATGTTTACAGATTTCCTTTTCAACAAACAAATGTTATGTTGCAACCTATAAATCATGGATCTCATTTTTCTTTGATATTCGATCATTATATTTCATCTGCAGTAAAATGATTAACGACTTTCTTTGGGAAGATCATTCAGATATATAAGTGTAATAAGAATTTTATATACATAAAGGCAGAGAATCTTTAATTCTCCTGTTGACTGAGAGGAACACCTAAAAGTCACTTTATTCTGGAACGAATAAGATGGTTCTGTTTCTGTCCCAAGTGACCTCATGCCGTTTCTCTGGTAAAGAGTCTGTATCAATGGAAATAGCTCTTTCATAGAACACTCGGGCTGCCCAGGTTCGATGTCGCATCTATACTTGGTGTCCTTTTTGGAATTGTCACCAATGGGTGATGGTGAGTTTGGACCATCTACCAAGTACCGTGTGTCAAGGAAAATAACTCAGAAGCTGCCACATTGGACCAGGCGTTTGCCTCTTCTGGAAGTTTCCAGACCTTATCTCTTGTATATCAAAGACAGCTTTTGGAATGGCTTCAGTTCTGACACTGGTGAAACTTTAGTCTCAGGGTCCATTGTGTGTACAGGCCTCCTCCAGGGCACGGTCCACCTGGTCCACCCTCCCTCATCCCAAGTCCCATCTCCTCTTCCCCTGGGAACAGCTCTACCCCCGGTGCCCAGAGGCACAGCTCTGCCTTCTCTTTTGGCAGGTCTTCACTCTGCCCTCTCTTTTGTCACACGTGTCCTTCCTCCTGTCCTTTCAGCAGGTGCAGGGGAGAATCTCACAGCTCACTAGGACACCTTGCTTGCACAAGCTCCCAAAGAAGCAAAGAGCTTGGACTCTGGATCCACACAGACTGGGTTCGAATCCCTACTCGGCCCTCACTGGCTGTGGGGTCCTGGGGTGGCCCCTCACCTGCCCTGGAAAGTGGAACAGTGAAGGCACCAGGCTCCACAGAATTTGGGGGGGAAGAGAAGAGTTAATGCTTTTTGTCAACTGAAAAAGAAAAAGCAGAATGTGAGAACTGTGAGTTAAGGTTTATTTGGGGCAAAAATGAGGACTACAGCCCAGGAGACAGCATCTCAGAGAGCTCTGGGGAGCTGCTCCAAAGGGGGCGGGGGGCAGTATTACCTGTGATTTTAGTGGACGGGGACGTGCAGTCAGGCACACATATTGGCAGAAGCTGGCTGCCCGTCACGAGGAGCGGACGTCACTGTTAATAATTTCAGTGCTTTTCCAGATACGAGGAGATGCAAGGAATTGAGCTCAAAAAATCTTCTCCTCAAAGTACCTATCTGAAGGCCTGTTCTGCCAGCTTTTCCCAGAGCACAGAGGGCCTCATTCCTGATCTCCACCCTGCACTCCTTTCAGGGTGTGTTGAATGACTGCGCTGGCTAATGACTCAATCCCTGCAGAGCCAGGTGGCAAGGGCCCATTTTGAGTTGGCATCTCCAAGTGCTGAGCGTGGGGTCGGCAGATCCTGCACGTGGTGAAAAGAAGTAGGTAGCATCATTTCCTGAGCACCTGCTTACAGGTGTTGTATGTACAGCCCAGTTCATTCTTAGAACAATCTTCTGAAATGTACATTATCAACATAGGGCTGAGGCTCAGAGAGGTTCCGCAGCACGCCGGCACTCCCGGGCACCAGGACTAATGGAGTCCCAAGCAGTCCTCACTCCTCTCTGCTTTCCCAGGCTTTTCAACTCAAACGGTAAAGGAGACTCCCTCAACAGAGCATCTGCCTGAGCACTTCACTCTGTTATGTATTTATATAAATAAATAAATGAACCATCAATTCATTGGGTGCAATTACTGTGTGATTAGGTACTTTGATCTGTAGTGTTTATTCACCTGGCTAAAAAACAATCACAATGAAATGAAAAAAAAAAAAACAAACCCAGGGCTTCCCTGGTGGCGCAGTGGTTGAGAGTCCGCCTGCCGATGCCGGGGACACGGGTTCGTGCCCCGGTCCGGGAAGATCCCACATGCCATGGAGTGGCTGGGCCCGTGAGCCATGGCCGCTGAGCCTGTGTGTCCGGAGCCTGTGCTCTGCAACGGGAGAGGCCACAGCAGGGAGAGGCCCGCGTACTGCAAAAACAAAAACAAAAACAAAAAACCAATTAATGAATATGTAAATGCAGCCACCTAGGAAACACAACGTGGGCTTATGTTTGAATGGCTTGAATAAATATCAGTATTTCTGCTGATGAACATAGACAAAGAGGGCTACCAAGTTCCCTGTGGCTTTTCCCTTGCCCTTTCATTTGGCAAAGGTTGGTTGCAGAACTTGAAATTGGAGTTTGAATTTTTTTTCCATACTGGGCTGGTCACTGCCAACTGGGGAAAGGAGTTGGCCTCCCAATGCTGCCCGCCGGCAGAGGCCTTGGAGGCCAGGGTCCAGGCCAGGAGATGAGGTAGCATGCTCCGCCCTCCCCCGCTCCAGCAAGCTGGCAAGCGGGGCTCACGACCCGCTCTGTATGTGTCGAGTCCAGGCAGCAGGCTCAGTCCCGCACGTGGGAGAGTGTGTGACGACTCCACGCAAGAGACAGGGCAGTCCTCATCTTCCTTTCGAGTTTTCTGGAGCCAGGCAGGGAAGCAACTGTGAGACTGCCCTGCGGATGAAGCCACAGACATCCACCCTGTGCCAGGCCTGACTCCCAGACTTTCGCCCAGTCCTCTGACTCTCCTGCAAGGGGGCTGCTGTTATATCTTCATATACCTTGATGTGACTATTCTCAAGTGGGATTAAGAGTTTTCCAGGGACGTGCTTTGCAGAGTTCCAAACCAAGGACCGCTCCCCACGCATCTTGTTCTCCTCCAGTACTGAGATGGCAGTTCGGCTGCCATGTCCAGCCTCGTGGGTGTCAGGGTCCCTGGAGGGGCCCTGCATGTGCCCCACACTTGCTTCCTCTGCTCTCTAGCAAGTGTCACACGAGTTTCCTGTCTAGGAGAGCCGGGGAGACTCCCTTTATCCCTCGGGGACGTGTTGGGGGACCCCTGAGCTGATCTGGTTAGAAAGGAAAGGTGGCAGTAGGCAGGGAATCTTCCTTCCGTTCAAGCCTGTGATGACAGTTACCTTAATTTGGTGAACTACCCCGGTAGAGACTGCGTGGTTTTAGGGGAGATAGGACTTTTGTTGCCGTTACCAACTTTGTTCATAAGCTAGGGCCCAAGCACAGTAGCAGGTGATGGTACAAGAACCAGCCTATTTGCAGCCATTCCAGGCCTGGGTGACCCCGCTGCCCAGCATCCCACCACCTTGTAGCAAACTCCACTGAGATTCAATCCAAGTCCCCTGGACCCTTGTCTCCTCGCAAACATGAACTCCTAGGACCACCGGGCTGATGACAATGGAGAGTCTTCTGACATCCAAAGACAGTTTCTCAGGCTCCCCGGGGACCCCGGTCCCCTCACGGTGTGTCCCCCCGAGGGCGAGCACATCACTTGCAGAGCAACTGAGACCTTTATGTTGACTTGAGCCGAGCCCGGGAGAGGCTGCTCTGGCATCCAGCTATGCAGATCCCGGGGTTTCAAACTTCCATCCTCTCCCCACTCACTCAGGGAAGGCAGGAGCCTCCTTCCACAACCCCGAGGGCCAGGGAAGTTTCTCAGAGAAGGCCGTGCTTAAGCTGAGGCTCGAAGCAGGGTAAACCCTGTGGGGGAAGAGCGTTCGCAGAGGGGAAGGAGGGTGAGCGGAGGTGAGGCAGTAGGCAGGGCCTGGCAGGACCAGGGGTGGCCAGCGGGCATGATGGAGACAAGATACAAAGCAGGGGTGGGAGGGGACACTGAGGGCAGAGAGACTGTCAGAGCAGCAGTCCTGAGATGACCCCAGTGTCTAGGGTGGGAGGAGGGCATGGCAACCGTGACCATGACCTCTCCTATCAGCCAGCCAGAGGTCGGACTCAGCCACTTTCTAGACCGTGTGACCACGGGTGGCTCACCGTCCTCTGTGAACCTCTGCTTCCTGTTGCAATAGAGGCCCCGGAGAGAAAGCAAAGGCATCTCAGCAAAGGATGGGGCCTGGGAGAAGACAGAAGGGATCTTGGAAAAGGACAGGGACCCAGGAGAAGCCCTGCCTGTAGCAGTTTCTGATCTTTCTCTCTACCCATCTCTCCCTCCCTCCCTGGGCCATCTCCCTTCCTTCCACATGCCAGCACTCCTGGCCTCTCCTCCCAACTCCTTTCCCTTAAAAAAAAAAATCAGTTTGCAAAGATAAATGCCAGAATAGATTAAAACAAAAACTGAGTATGAGAGGGAAAAGAAAAATAATAACGATCCAGGAATAATAATAATAATGATAGAGAAAGAAAAATGATCCAGGAGTGAAGTCAGCACCCAAGATGAAGCCTGTGAGGATCTCATGCTCGATACAGTTGCGGTTAAACGTGGTTCTGCTCTTTCCAGCAGCAAGAGAGGAAAACTCGATTGAGTGCATGAATCAGAGTGTCCCTGAGGAGAAAATAAATGAAAAAGTTACTTTGACAGATGGGCAATGATAGCTGGTTTTCCTCCTACAGTTCATCCTAGGTTTCATATCTATCTATCTATCCTTCTATCTACCATCTGTCCATTCAACCATTCATTCATTCATCTATCTACCTGTCATCTATCATCCATCTGTCCATCCCTCCCTCCCTCCCTCCATCCATCCATCATCCATCCATCCATCCATCCATCCATCCATCCATCTATCATCTATCTGGATCTCTTGATTATCTATCCATCACACTTTCTATTTTCACAGAGAATGCAGGATCAGATTCAGTATACAGAAACTCCTACCCTTCCATACATTCACCTTGGAAACTTTAATATCATGAAAAGACCTGTGACCCGAGCAGAAACTCCAGCTAGACCCTCCACCCACATGGGTAATGACAGTAATCTGTTTTGTGAGGCTCTGGACCCAAACACAACAGAACTTAAGGAAAGGAACCTAGATGTGTTTAGAAGACAGGACTGAATGCAAACCTGCATTTCTAAGTCACAGCGCAGAACAGCCTGGTTTTAAAATTGTTCAGAACTTACATGGCTCAGCTTCTGGGAGCTGGAATGTTGACCTCTGTAGGGTGATTAGTTTACAGTTATAGATCCTTAGACTTAAATGAAGCTGAACACATGGAATAATTGCCTATTTTTTTCCCAGAAACTTACATTAGAGCATGAAAATGTTCGCAATAATTCCATAGGTTAGACAGATATTTGAAAACATACACTTTGACTCAGCTCTTACTTCGCCCAACTACTATAAACACAGTAAGCAACAGGAAAGCTGCCACATGTTCGCGCTGTGTTTGGGGTAACAGTAGTTTGCTACTCCTTCGTGTTAATCTGATTAGTGGTGTACATCTCTCCTCTATCAGTCCTAATGCGGGATGAAATCTAGAATATCCTCTGTCTATATTTTTAGTAAGAAGAATCTAGCAAACAGAGAGGAAGGATATTCTATCTTCCATCCATTGTTAGGACTGATGGAGTCCCACTTGTTCATGTTTGGTCTTGCTGCTTTTGCTTTGGGTATCATATTCAAGAAATCATCTCCAATCAAGAAGTGGAAGAGTTTTGTTTTTATAGGTGACCATGTGAAATATCACTCAAATTTGACAAATTGATCTTATCTGTTGAAATGAGTCACTTTTTTTTTTTTTTTTTTTGCTTGTTCAGTGGCCCAAATTACAAAGCTTTGCCCTAGACTTTTGATCTTTTTTATTTTGTTTTGACAGCTCTCACTTGACTACCAGGCTTTCTGAGCCATGATGTGATCTGTAAAATCCCCTCACGGGACATGAATCTCATAGAAATTCATCACAATTGCTCACAGTCGGCCTGGCCTGGTTTTAGTTAAATTAGTCCTGGTTACCAAATGAGGCCACTGCTTCCCGTTGCTCAGAAGTGTTACACCCAGCAATCACCAGAATGCCGACCAGTGATCCATTTTATGACCCACCTTGGAGAGAATGATTTTAAAGAAAAGAGATTGCCTACCCTGCTATCACTGTCAATATAACCTCGTGACATTGCTTTAGAATTGTTTTGCAGTGTATTTAAATATTGAATGAGCCTTTAATTCGTAGCCTAAACTACATTTGTAATCTGTATTTCCACACACGGAAGTCCTACTGCCTCTGCTAGGGCCTTGTTTACTTTAAATTGGAAGCAGAGACCCCTCTAATTTAACCTCTTACTGACTCTCAGATCTGAAGGCTGATTCCAGCTTGACCATCACCCCTCCCAAGGCCCCCGAATCACAACTAGAGTGTTCACGCTTCTCTGTGTGTGTGATGCGTGGGGGGGGGGGTGGCGGTGGCAAGAAGCATTAGGGGGAGAACGAGAGGAGATCAGAGACACAGACTCAGACAAGATCAGGCAGGACACTGCAGCAAATGGAAGGAAAACCAGGAGACAGTAGAGTCATGGCAGCTGAGGGAAGAAAGGTTTTCAAGGAGGTCAAGGGTACTAAAAGCCCCAGCAGTTTAGGTAAGATGACAACAGAGTCATAGCCATGGAATTGGCAACATGAAGGGCATTGACGATCTGGGAAAAAGCCACTGCAGTGGATATAGAAGCCTGGTTATAGTAGTTACATTATAGCTGATAGAAGGGGAGGCTTCACCAGGACGTAGAGCTGAGAAGTGAGGTGGCTGGACAAGTTCATGGAATGAAAAAAAAATTGACGATGTTGCTTGTTTTAGGACAGGAAATATTAAAGCTTATGTTGCTGATAGAATGGTGTAGAAGAAATAGCTAATGACACAGAAGAGAGAGAGATTTGTAGGATTAAGTTTCTTAGAAGGAAGAGAGGAGAGGATTCAGAACACAGGTGGATAGGTCTGCATCTGATGGGAGCAAGGTACCACCACCAGGTGAGAAGGCGAGAGATGGAAAGAGGTGCAAGCCCCCACAGGTAGGGAGCAGGGGAGACCAGGGAGGTCAGTGAGTAATGAGGTGGCACCCCAAGGACAGCCTCTCTGTCAGATGCCAGTTCTGGAGTCTGTACGGGGTTGGCTGTTCACACATTCTGTGGTTCTGAGCCAGAAGCTTCACTGAAGAAAAATCAAGAAGTGATTCCTGTCGCTGAGATTTCTACTGTCCCCACTCACTGGTGGTTCCAGGGCAAGATCTTGTCTGCATTTCACATGTCCTTTCACATCGTGGCTTGTGATGTGGCAGGATTCTAGCAGTACAGCACTGAAGAAAGAACGGCAAAAAGGCTTGTATGTTCCACTCTGATCCCCTCATTTTACAGAGCAGGAAGCCAGAAAAGTGAGCCCAAACTAACCAGCTGGGACTTAAAAGGGATGGATATGAATTCCTGTACTTAAGTTTAAAAATTTCAGAACATGTTTGAAATTAGAGGAAACCTGACAACTAGCGTTGTACACGTAGGGGCTGATCTACTGGAAAGTTCCAGTAAATGAAAACACCAGAGACCACTTCCCTCCACGTCACATCATAGTAAATTCTCCCACTGAATCATCCAGGAAGGAAACATCTTCAGTAGCACCCAGTACAAAGCAGGAGAGTCATCCATTATCTGTATCTTGCAGATGTTCCTGTGGTCACTCACACCGATAGCTTGAGATGAAAAGTTGGCCCTACAAAGCCAGCTGACCTGCAGTCTCTGGATGAGGTCACTCCAACAGGCCCTCGCTGGAAGAACCCCCCAGACCATCTACATCTGCGCTTGAACTGACTGAGACTCACTCACTTTAGCAATGTAATCTAGGCCACTCTCTCCATAGTGTTTCATCTCACTTTCCTTTTTAAGCCTCCATAGCAGATAGAAGAGGGCTCTACACACAGTAAACACTCAAAGCTATGCTTCTACTCAACTGTAAAATGAGACTGATAACATCTGTATCTGTATCACCAACCTCACCAGGTTATCAGGGGGCACAAAGGACAGATACTGCTGGGAGTCTTCGCAAACATGGACGTTCTCCAAAAGGTATATTCAGCCCTTTCTGAAATGTATAACACCTCAAATAGGTTGGAAATAAGTTTCTAGTTGACTGAATTTGGGGGTTAATCAAATATTCTTTTTGTTTCAACCTATGTGGATGGACCTAGAGTCTGTCATACAGAGTGAAGTAAGTCAGAAAGAGAAAAACAAATATCGTCTATTAATGCAAATATGTGGAATCCAGAAAAATGGTACAGATGAACCTATTTCCAGGGCAGTAATAGAGATGCAGACATGGAGAATGGACATGTGGACACAGTGGGGGAAGGGGAGGAGGGGATGAATTGGGAGATTGGGATTGACATAAATACACTACCATGTGTAAAATAGATAGCTAGTGGGAACTTGTTGTATAGCACAGGGAGCTCAGCTCAGTGCTCTGTGATGACCTAGATGGGTGGGATGGAGGGGTGGGAAGGAGGTCCAAGAGGGAGGGGATATATGTATACATATAGCTGATTCACTTTGTTGTAGAGCAGAAACTGACACAACACTGTAAAGCAATTATACTTCAATAAGAAAAAAGTTTCTAAAATGTTTGTCCATGTTCATTCTTTAGTAACACCATCCAGGAGGCAAATTTTAGCCCCCTTGGCTGAGGATTACAGAGTCAGGGGTGAAAGGTTGGAGGTGAACAGAAAGGATATTGGCCCCATTAGTATGTATGTTTCATTTCTAACCAATTTCCTGGCTGAGACAAGCTCCATGAAGACAGCAGTCATGTCTGCCTTGTTCACAACAGGATCCTTAGTAACCAAAAAAGCATCTTACCTTCAGGAGGTGCACAATAGATATTTGTTACATGAAGAAGTTCCTGATATTAATCTTGTTTTTATTTCTTTTTCTTCCAAAGAGACAATAATTAATAAGATTGATGTTCTAATTGGTTGAAATAATTTAGGGTGTTACCATCTTCACAGAATAATAATTATCTTCAAATGGAAAATCAGAATGTTTAGAGAATGACCACTGATTGTTCTGTCTACATGTAATCAAAGTGTTAAGTGAATTAAGAACTTTCTAAAGCAACAGTTCTAATGTCTATCCTCCTGGTGGCAAAGCCCAGAGGCTCTCAATGGTTTGGGGTAGGACATAGGGTCCTGCAGGAGAGAGTAGGCAGAAGGATGAACATCAAGGAGATGGGTCAGGTTAATTATGAAGACTAGAAAAGTCCAGGACAAAAGAGGTTCCTCGGCAAGAAAAATTCTAGAGACCTAGACAAACGTGTCTACATCTCCTAATATCGTACAGACAAAATCACGATGAAATTACTGTAACTTTGAAACAACTTGAACCAAACAACAAAAATCTTGCCCTAAGTGTGCATGTGAAAGGGTGCTGCCTTAGCTTCAGAGTTACTTCAATTTCCTTTTATTAACAAAGGTTCAGTGTAAAATGTAATGTCATTTTTCTCCCAAAAGGATCTGACTCGATGGTAAGCAGTGATGGAGGTGGTAAGGCAGTGCATGAGTCTTTGACACTTGCCCTGGGGAGTAAATTGAATAGAGCTGGAGGCCTCTGTGACCACAGCCCAGGCAGAAACCCAGCCACTTCTCGATGGTAGGACTTCTCAAAAACAGGCCAGTTTGTGGGAGATGATCCCAGGAAAAGTGTTCCTAGTTCATTGACCTCAGTTTGGAAATCACTCATGTCTCGTCTCAAAGACAAAGGAGCCCACACACAGGGACATGGATGATAGGATTTACAAATCCAACCACAATTTAAATGCCAAAAGCTTTCTAGATCAGCAGTTTCAGTTATGTCTACAGGGATAATCATATATTAATGTGTGGAGCAGTGCATACCTTTGTGAAAAACACTTACTAGAGAAGTGTTTGCAAGGGAAAATGGGGAGGGGACAAGAGGAGGCTGGGGAGCCATCAGACCACGAGGAATGTTTAATCTTTTGTCAAGGAAAGAGGGCAGGAATGGAGGCCAGTGGAATAGTCAGAGACTGCAGTGCAGCTCAAGAAAGTTTGGTAAGGCCAATTGGGAGTTCCTGGGCCAAAATCAGCTTTCAGAAGAGTCAATCTCTCCTGGAACAGCATGCCTTAGAGTTCCTGCTCTGCCCACTTATGGAGAAGCATGGTTTCAGTAGGAACATGGTGTAGATTTCAGAGTGCAACAGCTAGGGCATCAGTTCACTAAGGTCCCCATCTTTGGAGATCTAAGAGGTACATTTTCAGTCTCCACAGCCTGCAGATCCTAAGGGAGACATCCATACTAGCTCAAGACCCTACCTTAGAACTCCCATACCACCCAACACTCTTTCTTTATACAGCTCATTAGATATTTAATTGTTTACTTGTTTTAATATCTGTCTGCCCAGTCAGACTGTAAGTTCCATGAGGGCAAGAATTACATCTGTTTGTTCTCTGGTAAATTCTCAGCACCCAGTAGAGAATCTGGACTAAGACGTCCTCAATAAAGCTCTACCTTTTAATGAGTGAATAAATGGACAATCCAAACACAACCATAAAGAAAACAAATATCTGGGCTTCCCTGGTGGCGCAGTGGTTGAGTCTGCCTGCCGACGCAGAGGACGCGGGTTCATGCCCCAGTCCGGGAAGATCCCACATGCTGTGGAGCAGCTGGGCCCGTGGGCCATGGCCGCTGAGCCTGCACGTCCGGAGCCTGTGCTCTGCAGCAGGAGAGGCCACAACAGTGAGAGGCCCACATACTGCAAAAAAAAAAGAATACAAACATCTCATAGGAATCCAGATCCCTGAAGTGCAGGCAGGACTCACAGATTTGACCAAGACAAGATTCAGGACTTTGTTGGATTTGGGACAACTCCAGGGACTTGATCAAGCTGCTTCTTTGGCCTCTCAGTAGCAGAAGTCTACTCCACTCCTCCGTTTCTGCTTCTCTTTTGGGTGTGTTCTCTTCTCATGGTTAACTTGTGAATTACCAAAATTTCTCAATTTAAATTCTGAGAGAAATGAGATGCTGCTTCAGCTTAGGATGGAGAAAGTAGGAAAGAGCACCAATCCCACCCTAACAACAAGAAAAGCCAGATAAATTACAAAGTCATAAACATCCTTCAACCAATCAGAGGGCTGAGGTTGCAGGGAAATCAAGTGGCCTAAAATCCAAGGAAAAATTGGTCCCCCCATAAAAGAAGCAGAATGCAAACACGGGAGGAAGACATTCCAGGTACCATACAAGCAGATAAGAGGTATTCAGATAAATTTTGTAACACTTTTCTAGAGCAAAGTGTGGGGTGTGACAGTTAGGAGCTCCTGAGATTTCCAGATAAAAAGGGAGGTTGCCACCATCAATGCTCTTATCCATGGACCTCCACCTGGTGTTCATTACTGAAACTGGGGGTGGAGGTGCATTACATCAACCACCCTGGGCTGATTCAGAACTGAAGGAAGGACTAGAACATGGTACAAAAATTTTAAACCACTGTGGAAAGGGCAGAAACCACTGTCACCCTCAGGGCATAAGTAAAGACCCATTGTACCTCTTGGAAGAGTAAGAAGAAATCCCTCTGTCCATGGGGAAGGTACAGAAAGAGTCATGGCCCAGAATTCTATACCAATGTCATTAGATGTCTCCTGCTATTGGAGAAAGGGACAGGATACTAAAAAATTTGGCTGCCATGAGGAGAAGAAGGGCCACTGAGAAATACCCACCCCTAATACACACAGGGTCTGCTTAAGACTAAGCCTGGACCAGGACAACAAAGAACTCCCATCATCTCCCCCACCAAGCTAGAAACCACCAAGAAATGAGAAATCGCAGTCTACAGCTTAGAGAAGGGCAAGGCCATGGACAGAGAGCCTGTCAAAGGATCAGTCTCACAGAGAAGGCTGAAAGCAGAGCAGGGATGTTGAGAAACACCCTTGAGCCCCACCTCTAAGCACAAAGGAATATTAGAGGAATTTGAAGCAGGAGGCTCACTGAAGGTAACCCTAGCAACAGCAAAGTCAAACTGTAGTTCAACTGCTGGCTAGACAGACTCAACTCCCAAACTAGTAACCTATCTAAAGAAAAGGTATGCCCATTTCCAGGAATAAATAGTATTGACTCCACACTTTTCTGTTTTATACATGATATCTGGCATTTGATCAAAAATTACGAGATATAGATAAAAAAGCAAGACATAAACAACCCACCACCAAGAGACAAAATAATCAATAGAACCAGATTCAGAGATAACCCAGATGTTAAAACTATCAGGGAATTTAAAATAACTATGATTAACATATGAAAGGCTCTAGTGGAAAAAGTAGGCAGTATGCATGAGCAGATGAGCAATTTCAACAGAGAGATAGAAACTATAAAGAGTCAAATGAAAATGCTTGAGAGGGAGGGTGGGACAGATTAGGAGTACGGGATTAACAGATACAAACTAGTATACATCAAATAGATAAGCAACAAGGATTTACTGTATAGCACAGGGAATTATATTCAAAATCTTGTAATAACCTATAATGGAATATAATCTGAAAAAAAACTGAATCACTATGCTGTACATCTGAAACTAACAAAATATTGTAAACCAACTCATCTTCCATTTTTTTAAAAAAAGAAAATGCTGGAAACAAAATTTTAATTGAAGAAAGTTTCTACAGGCTCTTCACTAGACTCAACACAACTAATGGAGGAAGACTTTCAAGATGGCGGAGGAGTAAGACGTGGAGATCAGCTTCCTCCCCACAAATACATCAAAAAAACACCTACATGTGGAACAACTCCTACAGAACATCTACTGAATGCTGGCAGAAGAACTCAGACTTCCCAAAAGGCAAGAAGCTCCCTGGCTGACAGGGTCTTGGTGCTCTGGCCGGGTGTCAGGTCTGAGCCTCTGAGGTGGGAGAGCCAAATTCAGGACATTGGACCACCAGAGACCTCCTGACCTCACATAATATCAATTGACAAGAGCTCTCCCAGAGATCTCTGTCTCAATGTTAAGGTCCAGCTCCACACAATGACCAGCAAGCTCCAGTGCTGGACACCCCATGCCAAACAACTAGCCAGACAGGAACACAACCCCACTCATTAGCAGAGAGGCTGCCTAAAATCATACTAAGTTCAAAGATACCCCAAAACACACCACTGGATGCAATTCTGCCCACCAGAAAGATAAGATCGAGCCTCATCCACCATAACACAGGCACCAGTCTCATCCACCAGGAAGCCTACACAACCCACTGAACCAAGCTTAGCCATTGGGGGCAGACACCAAAAACAATGGGAAGTATGAACCTGCAGCCTGTGAAAAGGACACCCCAAACACAGTAAGTTAAGCAAAATGAGAAGACAGAGAAATATGCAGCAGATGAAGGAGCAAAGTAGAAACCCACCAGACCAAAAAAATGAAGAGGAAATAGGGAGTCTACCTGAAAAAGAATTCAGAGTAATGAGAGTAAAGATGATCCAAAATCTTGGAAATAGAATGGAGAAAATACAAGAAACGTTTAACAAGGACCTAGAAGAGCAAAAGACCTAAAGAGCAAACAAACAATGATGAGCAACACAAGAAATGAAATTAAAATTTCTCTAGAAGGAATCAATAGCATAATAACTGAGGCAGAAGAACAGATAAGTGAACTGGAAGATAAAATAGTGGAAATAAGTACCGCAGAGCAGAAAAAAGAAAAAAGAATTGAGGGCAGTCTCAGAGACCTCTGGGACAACATTAAACCCACCAACATTCGAATTATAGGGGTCCCAGAAGAAGAAGACAAAAAAAAAAAAAGGACTGAGAAAATGTTTGAAGAGATTATAGTTGAAAACTTCCCTAATATGGGAAAGGAAATAGTCAATCAAGGAAGCGCTGAGAATCCCAATCAGGATAAATCCAAGGAGAAACAGACAAAGACACATATTAATCAAATATCAAAAATTAAATACAAAGAAAAAATATTAAAAGCAGCAAGGGAAAAGCAACAAATAATATATAAGGGAATCGCCATAAGGTTAACAGCTGATTTTTCAGTAGAAACTCTGCAAGCCAGAAGGGAGTGGCAGGACATATTTAAAGTGATGGAAGGGAAAAATCTACAACCAATATTACTCAACCCAGCAGAATCACATTCAGATTCAAAGGAGGAATTAAAACCTTTACAGTAAAGCAAAAGATAAGAGAATTCAGCACCATCAAACCAGCTTTACAACACATGCTAAAGGAACTTCTCTAGGCAGGAAACACAGGAGAAGGAAAAGACCTACAATAACAAACACAAAACAATTAAGAAAAGGTAATAGTAACATACATATCTATAATTACCTTAAATGTAAATAGATTAAATGCTCCAACCAAAAGACATAGACTGGCTGAATGGATACAAAAACAAGACCCATATATAAGCCATCTACAAGAGACCCGCTTCAGACCTAGGGGCACATACGGACTGAAAGTGAGGGGATGGAAAAAGATATGCCATGCAAATGGAAACCAAAAGAAAGCTGGAATAGCAATTCTCATATCAGACAAAATAGACTTTAAAATAAAGACTATTACAACAGACAAAGAAATACACTACATAGTGATCAAGGGATCAATCTAAGAAGATATAACAATTGTAAATATTTATGCATCCAACATAGGAGCACCTCAACACATAAGGCAAACGCTAACAGCCATAAAAGGGGAAATCGACAGTAACACAATCATAGTAGGGGACTTTAACACCAGACTTTCACCAATGGACAGATCAACCAAAATGAAAATAGATAAGGAAACACAAGCTTTAAATGATACATTAAACAAGATGGTCTTATGATATTTATAGGACATTTCATCCAAAAACAATGGAATACACTTGCTTCTCAAGTGCTCATGGAACATTCTCCAGGATAGGTCATATCTTGGATCACAAATCAAGCATTGGTAAATTTAAGAAAATTGAAATCATATCAAGTATCTTTTCTGACTACAACACTATGAGACTAGATATCAATTACAGAAAAAAACTGTAGAAAATACAAACACATGGAAGCTAAACAATACGCTACTAAATAACCAAGAGATCACTGAAGAAATCAAAGAGGAAATCAAAAAATACCTAGGAACAAATGACAATGAAAACAGGACAGCCCAAAACCTATGGGATGCAGCAAAAGCAGTTCTAAGAGGGAAGTTTATAGCAATACAATCCTACCTCAAGAAACAAGAAAAATCCCAAGTAAACAACCTAACCTTACACCTAAAGCAATTAGAGAAAGAAGAACAAAAATCTCCAAAGTTAGCAGAAGGAAAGAAATCATAAACATCAGAGCAGAAATAAATGAAAAAGAAATGAAGGGAGCAATAACAAACATCAATAAAACTAAAAGCTGGTTCTTTGAGAAGATAAACAAAATTGATAAAACATTAGCCAGACTCATCAAGAAAAAAAGGGAGAAGACTGAAATCAACAGAATTAGAATTGAAAAAGGAGAAGTAACAACTGACACTGCAGAAATACAAAGGATCATGAGAGATTACTACAAGCAACTATATGCCAATAAAATGGACAAATTCTTAGAAAAGCAAGACCTTCTGAGACTGAACCAGGAAGAAATAGAAAATATAAACAGACCAATCACAAGCGCTGAAATTGAAACTGTGATTAGAACTCTTCTAACATACAAAAGCCCAGGACCAGATGGCTTCACAGGCGAATTCTCTCAAACATTTAGAGAAGAGCTAATATCTATCCTTCTCAAACTCTTCCAAAATATAGCAGAGGGAGGAACACTCCCAAACTCATTCTATGAGGCCACCATCACCCTGATACCAGACAAAGATGTCTCAAAAAAAGCAAACTACATAGATGAGCATAGATGCAAAAATCCTCAGCCAGATACTAGCAAACAGAATCCAACAGCACATTAAAAGGATCATACACCATGATCAAGTGGGGTTTAACCCAGGAATGCAAGAATTCTTCAATATATGCGAATCAATCAATGTGATACACCGTGTTAACAAATTGAAGGAGAAAAACCATATGATCATCTCAATAGATGCAGAAAAAGCTTTCAACAAAATTCAACACCCATTTATGATAAAGAAAAAAAACCTCTCCAGAAAGTAGGCATTGAGGGAATTACCTCAACATAATAAAGGCCATATATGACAAACCCACAGCCAGCATTGTTCTCAGTGTTGAAAAACTGAAACCATTTACTCTATGATCAGGAACAACACAAGGTTGCCCACTCTCACCACTATTATTCAACATAGTTTTGGAATTTTTAGCCACAGCAATCAGAGAAGAAAAATAAATAAAAGGAATCCAAATCAGAAAAGAAGAAGTAATGCTGTCACTGTTTGGAGATGACATACTATACATAGAGACTCCTAAAGATGCTACCAAAAAACTACTAGAGCTAATCAATGAATTTGGTAAAGTAGCAGGATACAAAATTAATGCACAGAAATCTCTTGCATTCCTATACACAATGATGAAAAATCTGAAAGAAAAGTTAAGGAAACATCCTATTTTCCATTGCAACAAAAATAATAAAATAACTAGGAATACACCTACCTAAAGAGACAAAAGATGTGAATGCAGAAAATTATAAGACACTGATGAAAGAAATTAAAGATGATACAAACAGATGGAGAGATATATCATGTTCTTGGATTGGAAGAATCAGCATTGTGAAAATGACTATACTCCCCAAAGCAATCTACAGATTAAATGCAATCCCTTTCAAACTACCAATGGCATATTTCACAGAACTAGAACAAAAAATTTCACAGTTTGTATGGAAACAGAAAAGGTCCTGAATAGCCAAAACAATCTTGAGAAAGAAAAACAGAGCTGGAGGAATCAGGCTCCCTGTCTTAAGACTATACTACAAAGCTACAGTAATCAAGACAGTATGGCATGGTACTGGCACAAAAACAGAAATATAGATCAATGGAACAACTAGAAAGCCCAGATATAAACCCATGCACATATGGTCACCTTATCTTTGATAAAGAAGACAAGAATATACAATAGATAAAAGACAGCCACTTCAATAGTGGTGCTGGGAAAACTGGAAAGCTACATGTAAAAGAGTGACATTAGAACACTCCCTAACACCATACACAAACATAAACTCAAAATGGATTAAAGACCTAAATGTAAGGCCAGACACTATAAAACTCTTAGAGGAAAACATAGGCAGAACACTCTATGACATAAATGACAGAAAGATCCTTTTTGACCCACTTCCTAGAGAAATGGAAATAAACACAAAAATAAACAAATGGGGCCTAATGAAACTTAAAAGCTTTTGCACAGCAAAGGAAACCATAAACAAGATGAAAAGACAACCCTCAGAATAGGAGAAAATATTTGTCAATGAAGCAACTGACAAAGGATTTAATCTCCAAAATATACAAGCAGCTCAATATCAAAAATCAAACAATCCAAAAAAGGGAAGAGACCTAAATAGACATTTCTCCAGAGAAGATATACAGATTGCCAACAAACATATGAAAGGATGCTCAACATCACTAATCATTAGAGAAATGCAAATCAAAACTACAATGAGGTATCACCTCACACCAGTCAGAATGGCCATCAAAAAATCTGTAGACAATAAACGCTGGCGAGGGTGTGGAGAAAAGGGAACCCTCTTGCACTGTTGGTGGGAATGTAAATTGATACAGCCACTATGGAGAACACTATGGAGGTTCCTTAAAAAACTACAAATAGAACGACCATATGACCTAGCAATCCCACTACTGGGCATATACCTTGAGAAAATCATAATTCAAAAAGAGTCATATACCACAGTGTTCATTGCAGTGCCATTTACAATAGCCAGGACATGGAAGCAACCTAAGTGTCCATCAACAGATGAATGGATAAAGAAGATGTGGCACATATATACAATGGAATACTACTCAGCCATAAAAAGGAACAAAACTGAGTTATTTGCAGTGAGGTGGATGGGCCTAGAGTCTGTCATACAGAATGAAATAAGTCAGAAAGAGAAAAACAAATACTGTATGCTAACACATATATATGGAATCTAAAAAAACAACAACAAAGGTTATGATGAACCTAGGGGCAGAACAGGAATAAAGATGCAGACGTAGAGAATGGACTTGAGGACACAGGGAGGGGGAAGGGTAACCTGGGACAAAGTGACAGAGTGGCATTGACATATATACACTACCAAATGTAAAATAGATAGCTAGTGGGAACCAATCGCACAGCACAGGGATATCAGCTCAGGGTTTTGTGACCACCTAGAGGGGTGGGATAGGGAAGGTGGGACGGAGACTCAAGAGGGAGGGGATATGGGGATATATGTATGTATATGTATAGCTGACTCATTTGTGGTACAGCAGCATCTAACACAACCATGTAAAGCAATTATACTCCAATAAAGATGTTAAAAATAAATAAATAAAATAAAATACCCACAGCCAATGAATCACTGAACATAATGGAAGCTCAATGGTAAATTACCAAATTAAAACACAAATAGAAAAATAATGGAAAAAATAGAGAGAACAGAGAACCCAAAAGCTTTGGGGCAATATCAAAAAGTCTAACATAAGTGTAATTGGCATCCCAGAAAGAAGAGAGAGGGAGAGAGAGAATCAGAAGAAATATTTGATGGAATAATGGATAAGGACTTATTGAAACAGTGAAAGAAAGACATTAGACCACAGATCCAAGAAACTGAAAGGATCCCACAGTGACAAAGAGAAAATACACATAGACACATCATATTCTAACCACCTAAAAATGAAAATAAAGAAAGAAACCTTGTAGGCATCAGATACAGATACATGACCAACATAAGAACAGAGATGAGAATCAGGGGACTTCTTGTTGAAAACCATGCAAGGTAACTGCCACAGAGTGAGAGAAAGACTGATCTTGACTGTCGCAGCTGACTACTATCCTCTGAGCTCTGTGTGTCAAGCTGACTCATGGCTCTCACAGAGTGACCACCTTCACCCCTCCTCAAGCACAGAGTGACTCTCCCATGCAGGGCCTCTACTGAGAGGCACATGTGGGCTTTTGCACACTTATTTGATAAGGGAACATTCTGAAACAGTTACAGAAGAAAATGCTGTTGATAATTAAATTTCATTTCCAAGTGCAGTCAAGTCAAAATACATTATATAGTCAGCTGACCTGGGCACCAAAGAATAGACTTTCCAGCAGGAAAAAAAGACAAAATCAGAGTATCCCTGAAGGAGAGGTATTCCAGTCCAGAATACTGAGGTTGGCCTAATGCAGCACATTTCAGACTCCATGGGAAATAAAATCTAGAATGAAATTTTGTGACCTCTCAATGATTAGAGTTTTATTATTGTGGTTTTTAAAAGAAAAGAGAAATAGAATATGGATAATAAAGATTTATTTTTCAGTTCCATTTGCACCCTGCATATTTGTATTCAAACACTTTACACTGAGCCTTTCTACATTTAAGAAGGAATAAGGTAGTGGTTAAGACTCTTCTCAGTCCATGGCTCTCCCTCTTAACAGCTCTGACTTTGGAAATGTTACTTTGACTCTGAGTCTGTTTCTTCATCTTCAGAAATTTATGATGAGGATTAAATATAATTCCAGGGAAGTGATTAGCAAAATGTCTGGCCCCTTATAAACACCCAATAAATTGTAGTTGCCGTTAGCTTAACTATTATTTTTTTGTTTATTACATTATTATTTTCATTATTATTTGATCAGAGCCACTTTTATCTAAGCAAAGGTATAATCTGGTAACTGCTTCTCTTTGCCTTATTCCTTGGGTCTCTCCAAAGACCCGGGCACATTTTTCTGTGACTTTTCACAGTCACTGCTCATTCTCCTTTCTGAGGTCTGAAAGGTGAGTGCCAGCTCTGACACTGGAAGCTGGACAACTCTGTGCAGACCCAGGGCGTCATGTGCTTTCCCTGTGAAGCAGCCAGAGAGCCTTTCCGTCCCTGCCTTTCCGCCCATGTGTGCTGCTTGTTAGCTTTGCCCATTTTTGAGGATGGGGTACAGTGGATTTGCATGAAGGGACCATATGAGCTTTAACCAAATCAGCACTGCGTAGGGCTATAAAAATATGTCTCAGATTGTTTTGTTTGTGGCAATTATTATCAGGCTGACCTGTTATCTTATTTCCTGGCTTCACTTGCAATGACGTTGTATTTTAGATCCGGGGTTAGCAAACTTTTCTGTAAAGGACTAGATGGCAAATATTTTGTGCTGTGTGGGCTACACACAATCCTGTTTCATATTCTTTTTATTTTTTTTCACCGCTCTTTAAAGATTTTTTTTTTAATTCTTAAGCTGTGGGCTATACAGAAACAGTCTAGGGGCCCAAACTGACCCAAAGGTTATAGTTTGCTGACCTTTCTTCTACTCTCTTATTTCCTTTGTATTAGACAGTTTGGCATCAAGAAGAATACACACTTAAACTTTTTTCTCTTTGCTTCCATTAAAAGTCAATCTTGTTTTTAGGTTTTCAGGAAACTGGGCTCTTTCAGAGATGTAATTGAAAGAGAAGAGGTATTTCATTGAAATAACTTTTGAAATACATTGTGTATATTTACAGACACTCACACACATATGATCTCTGTACTCCAAGTTAACAAAAATGTCCGAACTTTCTCAGCTGGTTTCCAGGTTTCCATGGGAACACAGGTGAAAACAAAACGTATATCCTAAACAAGTACCAGGCTTTTTGGCTGATGAAACACTTTATGAGTTGACTTTGGGGGGGTGGGAGTTTCATTTCCATCATTGCCTGCCTGGCCACCCCTCCTCCCTCCCCTCTCCTCCTCTCTCCCGCCCCCTCCTTCCTCTCCGTGTGCTCCCTTTGCCACATGTGTTCCCCATGGTCTCCCGTCTGCTGGTCTCTCCCTTTCCTCCCTCCTTCACCCTCTTCTTTATGCTGCCCTCGCTCTGTGAGCCTCTGAGATGAAGTTTAAACATCTGGTTTCCATCTCCCTGCACTGTTTAACTGAAGCCCAGCCGACCCAGATTTCCTGTTCATAAATCATGACTCATCTGGAACACACTCAGGACCACTTTGGGGACTGTTTACTCAGCGTATCTCCTTTTTTAGAAGAGCTGCTTCCCTTCCACTTTGTTTCAAGTTGGCTGCCATCTTCTACGTTGGTAAGTTTCTCAATTTTTATTTTCGAAATGTAGACAAAAGGAGAATGAATTCCTTTGATAAGGCATTGAAATAAATTGTATCAAAACTCAAGTTTGGCAGAACATGAGATTTTATGATAATAAAAGTAGTGAAGAATTGGAGGTCCACGTATATTGTGTTAATAAAATATTTGCTATCTTAAACTTTTCAGAAGTAGAGGTGTTCACACATGATCATAGCTATATGCCAGGTGGTGCTTAGAATGTTAACTCATTTAATTCTCACAACATTACCTCAGAACAGGTACTATTAACCTTGTTTTACAGATGAGGAAACGGAGGCCCAGAAAAGTTAAATTCCTTGCCCATACATTGAGTAAGTGGCAGTCGTGTGAAGAGACTCCAGACAGTCTGGCACCAGAACCTACTTTCTTAGACAGCAGATTCAACTGCTTCTTATTTTCTTCAACTATAGACTCATTCCCATTTCACAGATGGGGAAACCAAGGCACAGAGAAGTTCAGTAAATGAAGCCATTGTAGCTATTTTCAACTTTTTCTAAACATTGTCTCTTTCCTTCATATTTCTGGTATATTTCAGTGCTGCGCTCTCTGTCTGGGTTTACACTAAATTTCCAAGAAGTCTTTTAATTCTTCTCTGTAGAATTAAAGTTTAAAAAACTATTTCCACTTTCATATTTTTCACAGAAACATGTGATGCATAGGTTTCTCTTAACCAACATCTCATAAGAGAAATAAAATGAATGTCAAAATATTTTTACCTAAAAATTGACCAAGTCAATCAGATGTTTCTCCTATGGTCATAATTACTTCAGAGGAAACTAAGAAAATGAAAATGTGAATTAAGGCAAAGGGCAGTGAGTTGTGCTCTAGTTCTTGATTGGGAAGGACTTGGCCATATGTCCATACATAACTTTAAGGGTCATTGGAAAGCAGAGTTTTGGTGTGCATCCAAAGAAGAGGAGACTGGATTTTGCTGAACAGCTTCCAATCTCTATACAATGTTCTTCCACTAAAATGTAAGTTACTTGAAAACGGCAACTTTCTTTTGTTCACGGTTATATGCACAATGCCTAGGACAATGCCTAGAACATAGTAGACATTCGATAAATTCATTTTAAATGAAGGAAAAATATGAACATAAGCAAATTTGATTTGAATGTAACCTGAGAAGACTTGGGCTATAGTCCAGGGCATATTTGAGAACAAACTACCCCAGACTCACACCCTGTTTATCTCCCCATGTGTACTTCCCGCAGATCATTAAATTCAGAACTAAGGAGATTCAAAAGCCACGAAGTTGCCCAAGTATGGGCAGTTCCCTTTAGGGGGCCGGACGAATAAAAATCATGATTATCCAAAATTTCTCGCATTAAAGATTTACAAGTGTATACCCCAAAAATAGAAGAGAAAGGAACCTTGGCAATATTTTAAGTACATAGGTCACTAGAAAACTCTCCAGCTTAGCTAAAAGAGTCTTGAGATTTTTCCATCAGTTTCCAGGATTCACCCCCATGTTTCCTGATCTTCCATGCACCCCGGGAATGGATTAGAATGAGTGGTTACACACCACACACACACACACACACACACACACACACACACACACACACACACACACACACACACACACACACACACCACAGGAAATCTGCCTTTTTCAGTCCACGTCCAGGGCAATGTCTCAGCCCAGGGCTGGGCTCCTTCCTGGGGTCTCAAGGAGAGAATCTGGCCCCTTGGCCTCTCCTTCTTTGGAGGCTGCTAGCATTCTTTGGCTCATGGCCCCTTCCTCTACCTTCAAAGCCAGCCACACAGTATCGCTCTGACCTGTTTCCATTATCATGCTTCACTCTCTGATTAAGATCTCCGGCCTCCCTCTTCCACTTTTAAGGACCCTTGCGATTATATTGGGCCCACTCGGATAATCCAAAATACTCTCCCTATCTGCTGTTTAGCAAACTTAGTTCCATCTGCATCTCAATTCCCCTTCGCCATGTAATGGAGCATAGTCATGGGTTCCAGGGATTAGGACGTAGACATCCTTGGGGGTCCATCATTCTATCTGCATCAAGGTTGAACAGCTAACAAGTAGAAGAGTTTGCATTCAAATACGAGTCCAATTACAAAACTCATAGTCATAACCATGACATTCTCCAGCCTCTCATCTGGTTACCATGCTGCTGTTTCTGCCCCTTGAATGACATCTTGGGACACTTCAAGCCTGCATCCAAGACGTCTTCATTCTTCAAAGCTCAGCGTGACTTTCATCTCTGCCGTGGAGCATTTCCTGAGCACCAAAGCCATGGTCAAACCCCCATCTGTAATCTTCCCTTCCAAGTGTTTGCAGAGTCTGGGATAACTGGAACCCAGCCTTACGCAGGCCACTTCATCTTCTACCACCTACCCATCTGGTTTTAAACCTTAGGAGTGAAAAGGACAAGAATAATCTTTCTTCTATAGGAAAGCTTTTCACATATATGCAGGAAATAACCAATGACCTCTCACCCCATGTCTTCTCTTTGCCACGTAGCAGAGCTCTGTTTCCTCCAGGCATCCTCACAGACCAGGGACTGGTACCACCTCCACACCGTGGGCATTTTCTCCTGCACATACAAGTTTACCAGTGGGCTCCTTATGGAGTAGCAATTCCTTTGGTGTGGTCTAACCAGACGTCCACCTAGACACCATATTTCTCTAAACTCACATGAGATCAAACTAGCTATTCAGTGGGTATTTCATAGTGTTTACTCAGATTTAACTGATAGTAACATTGATTAGAGTCCTTCAGATACTTGCAACATGCTATTACTATTATTCCTTTATCCTATATTGGAAGGTAGTTTATTTGTGTGATTTGGATGAGCAGATCCAAACAGAAGTATTCACGTGTATGCCTATTAAAGTGGATTTTTACAGATTCAGCCCCCTTCAGTCAAGGTCTCCCTCCCAGTTTCACGCTACCTATAAATGTAAAAATAGTGACTTCTGTTTCCGTCCATGGCACTGATAAAAATGCTCAATAGTCTAGAATTGGAGAGAGTTCTACAACACAAAGACCAAAAACCTTTGGGTGACTGAGTCAACAGCTCTTTTGGACACCATTAGCCAGCTAGTAATTCACCTCATTATCCCAGACTCCACCCCATATTTCTTCAGCATGTCCACAAGAAGATCATAAAAACTGGTCAAATACCTTGACAAGGAAGAGATGATTCACTATGCTGACAACATTTCCCAGCTAAACGCTTATGAAAGAAAGAAATGAGATCTGGGTAGTGGACCCTGTACATCGAGTAGCTATTTTCCCCAGATCTTCCAGTGAATGAAATGCAGTTATAGAAATATTTTCAAACCAGTCACCTTACACAAAATTACAAGTATCTTTTTTTTAATATTGTGGAAATTATAGAATCAAAGAGCAGAGTCATATAACCAAGTCTCCCTTCGATGCCTTTGGACACGTCAGTGTTCTGTCAATGAAACGAACGTAGTATCTGCTGTGCCTGTCTCCCTGGGCTGTGGTGACTATCAATTTAGCCAAGATAATGAACCTGCACTGTGAAAGCCACAGCGCTATGCATTTAAGGTGACCTTGACATCATCCGAGAACACCTTTCACGGCCCTGTCTCATTATCCTCAACCAGCTTGGGAACGCCATACATATGGGTGCAAACCTCAGGTGAATTGTAGTAGCAATAATTTCCTTAAAAATGCACCTACAGGCTTCCCTGGTGGCGCAGTGGTTGAGAGTCCGCCTGCCGATGCAGGGGGCACGGGTTCATGCCCCGGTCCGGGAGGATCCCACATGCCGCGGAGCGGCTGGGCCCGTGAGCCATGGCCGCTGAGCCTGCGCGTCCGGAGCCTGTGCTCTGCAACTGGAGAGGCCACAACAGTGAGAGGCCCGCGTACCGCAAAAAAAAAAAAAAAAAAAATGCACCTACTACAGACAGACAGTTTGGGAGTTAAGAACAATTCATGTATTTTATGTTTTATTATATGAATTGCTCTTAACTTCCAAACTGTTCATATGTAGTAGGTGCATTTTTAAGGAACTTATTGAAACTAGAACTACTGTATATAAAATAGATAAACAACAAGGACACAGGGAACTCTATTCAATATCTTGTAATAACCTAAATGGATAAGAATTTGAAAAAGAATATATATATATATATATATATATCTGAATCACTTTGCTGTACACGTGAAACTAACACAACATTGTAAATTAACTATACATCAATTTTAAAAAATACAATTCATATAGCCGAAAACTTTAATAGTACTAATCCCAAGAGAAAGGTAATCCTTTTAATAGAACAATTTCTAATTCACAACCAAATTTGTATTTGTAAAAGTGCTTAAGCCGTAGTTGTGGCATCCTTGGGTTGGTTTGTCCAAAGAAAAGAGTTAGCCAATCACATTGATAGGATACCTTTCATACATGTGTGGTCACACCTGCTAGTTTAGCACCATTCAATAACCAGAGAGATGACCAACACAGAGGATGAGGGTTTGTTTTCTCCAACTCTCATCTAAACACACAGAGCAGGGACCTGAGGTGTATGAAATGTGGTGAAACAAACATAATAGGCAAAAGACCAGCACTCTTCATTCATCAAGTGTGTGACCTTGACGGGGTCACTCCAAGTCTCAGAACTTAATTTCCTCATCTGTAAAATGGGTTCATTGTGCATTCTCCACACTGCACCTTCTTTATAGAGCTTTTGTGAGGGTTAAGTGAAATAATGTATATGAAATTGCCAACCCCAATGCCAGGCTAGACCACAGGATTTTCCAAGACTAACACGGCAACAAATGTTTTCCTTGAGATGAATCATGGCTAATTCGTACAAGACCAACTTCCACAGACGACTTCCACAGATGAACATTGCCTTTGATCTCCAGCTTAACATTCATTGTGGTGTCAGAGCTTTCAGTCAATATGCCAAAATCCCAGCATATCCACTTTGGTCTAAAATAAAACCTTGTATGTTGTATAAACACTTCCGAATAAACTGACCTTGTCTGCATTTGCAATAACAAAATCCCAAATGTAAGAAGTCACTTAAAAGTAGGGAGCAGTGAGACCATTCACTCTTAACTAAGATATGAAATAACAGAAATGCAGAGTAGCTTCCAGCTTCAATGGTAATATTTGTAATACCTTTTTGAGTTTTATTTATTTCTCTATTTATTTTTTTAAATTTTTTACTGGAGTAGAGTTGATTTACAATGCTGTGTTAGTTTCAGGTATACAGCAAAGTGAATCAGTTATACATATACATATATCCACTGTTTTGTGGATTCTTTTCCCATATAGGTCATTACAGAGTACTGAGAAGAGTTCCCTGTGCTGTACAGCAGGTTCTTATTAATTATCCATTTTATATATAGTAGTGTGTATAATATCTTTTGATAACGAAGAAAAATAGTGTTCTGTAGTAGAATAGTAAATACTAAAGATTTAAAACAAAAAAATATATATTGATCTGTGCGATTTACTGAGAACATTCCATACACCTTAGCTCAGTGAACCCCTTCTGAAGATGAGAAAACGGAAGCTTAGAGAGGTTAGGAAGCTTCCTCAGTTCTACGCAGATGTTCAGTGCTCAAGCCGAAACCCGAATCCAATCTGTTCCACTCCAAAGCCCGTGCCTTTTCTCTCTGACAGCAGATACTTTCCTGTACGCCAAACTGCCTCCAAGCTCTTAAGTCACCTCTTGCCACTTTCTTCCCTATTACTTGATAAAAGCAATGTCCACGTATTGAGGTTTGGGGAAGTTGTTCTGGCTTATACACGAGTTAACTTGAATTTTATGCTAACTAAAGCAGTCTATCAAACATACATTGTACATCTGCTTCAATCATTAAAGAAAAGGGTGCATTGACCAGAAGTAAAGAATGTCCGTGTTAAAAATAAAGATTAAATGCCTCCCTTCCTGGGACGCCGATGCCGGTCCTCCTTCGATGATAAGACTCCCTTCCCAGGACCAAGGCCATGCTGACTCTCTGTGTACATGCTGGTCTGTTTTTTTGAAACCTTGAAGAAATGTATCCCTGACATTGTTTTTTCTTTCTTTTTTTTCATATTCTTTTCCATTATGGTTTATCACAGGATATTGGCTATAGTTCCCTGTGCTATACAGTAGGACCTTGTTGTTTATTCATTCTCTATGTAATAGTTTGCATCTGCTCATAAGCCCGTTCTCTAGGTCTGTGAGTCTGTGTCATAGATAAGTCCATTTGTGTCTTATTTTAGATTCCACTTACAAGTGATATCATATGGTATTTGTTTTTCTCTTTCTGACTTAGTATGATAATCTCTAGGTCCATCCAGGTAGCTGCAAATGACATTCTTTCTTTCTTTTTTAATGGCTGAGTAGTATTCCATTGTATATGTATATGTGTCTGTGTGTGTGTGTGTGTGTGTGTGTGTGTGTGTGTGTGCGTGTGCGTGCCACATCTTCTTTATCCACTCATCTGTCAGTGGACGTTTAGGTGGTTCCCTGACTTGTCTGACGCTCTCTGTTCTGACAAGGTATGCAACTATGCTGAAAACCGTACTCTTCCAGAACACCTCCTCAGAGTTATCTGGGAGGCTGGCTTCCGGGCTGTAGTCCTCAGCTTGGCTCAGATAAAAAAACACTGCCCTACTTTTATTATAGACAGCTTCCAATTATTTTCATCGACTTTTACTGAAAATGCCTCCCTGAGCTCTTTCCACTGATGTTTCCCTGTCTGGTTATGATGAAGAGTACTCGGACGCGAGAGATGAGGATACGGGTCACACAGGCTGTGGAGTTAGGGGGGAATAGGACATGGCTGGGGGAAGCCAGGAAGCCCCATGGCTCGTGTCCAAATGGGGAAAATGCATTCAAAGGTACCCAAATGAGGCAAATGAGGCTACCAAGGAAGAGCCATCAGGTTGTTTCGCGTGTGGGTCCGCTCACATCCCGAACAGGAGGATCTCGAGCTCCTTGTGCACTGGGCTCAGGTCATCTGCAGCCAGGGTCTGGAGCAGAGGAACCAAGACCCAGCGCTCCTGGAGGGGGCGGGGTCAGGCAGGAGTCAAGACCTCAGCCAAGACAGGGGTTGAGGCTGAGCTCCAGACTCGGGGTGAATGGCAACATCAGGCAGGGAAACAGAGCGGGGGCTGCGGTCACTCCAAGTGCATCTCACTAGGGGCTGGGGAAGCGGGCATAGGATACCAGGCAGAAGAATAAGTCAGGATCCTTCCAGGTTAGGAGGCAAGGATGCTGACGTAGTCCCTGCCCTGGTCAGAACTGGCCCAGGAAGCATGAGAACTGATCCACCCAAGGGAGGAGGTCAAAGTGAGCCCAGCTAGGAAGGGTCAAGAAAGAAGGAACTCAGAACTCATCCAACCTGCATCACCCTCTTCACCTCTGCCCTGTGACCACTGTGCCTTATTATTATTGCTGTTGTTGTTATATTAATAATATTATCACTATTATTAAAGAATTATATGTCCATTGATCAATAATGATTCATTGAGTTCCTACAACAAGCTAAGGGTTGTACCAAGTGGTGTTTATACAATGGTAAGGGAAGCAGTCTGGTCTCTGCCACCACGGAAACGTACAGGCCATGAAAGGACATTGGTGATGGGCAGAGGGAGGATGAGATCAGGGTGGGGCAGATGAGTCACTGACTTTGGTCACAAAATTTAAGGGAGCACCAAAAACCTCAGCAATCAAGATAAATAATATTTAAAAACAAAATAAATGCAAGAAAATCTATGATGAACAATATATGAAAATATCAAATAAAACCGAATCTTCCAAGAGAAACACACAGGGAAGAAACGAAAATCCCCTACTTTCCTGAAACCAGGGACAGTACTGCAGTGAGCCTTTCCTTCCTGCTTTTAAGTATGTTTATTTGCATTTTCAAAGGGAGTCATGGCTCTACCCTTAATCTGATCCTTCAAGGTTGCGTTTTAATCAGGATCTATCACTGGAAATTGTTCTCAGTTTCGTAGTTTACTAGTTGAGCTTAAGTAGCAATTGATGCTTCCAAGCAGCAAATTAACTACAGCCACCATATTTCCTACTCATGCAATGTGTCCACGCAGGGAACTCTCCTAACCCTAGCCCTTGGGATCCAGGCTGATGGAGACCCATGTTGTATTTACTTCCTCAATTGTAGAGGCAGGAAAAAGGAGTCAGGCCATCGTGCCCTCTTCCACCTTCTGCTTCAAAGTGAGCTTGCCGATTCCACCCACCTTATCGTTGGCCAAAGCCAATGACGTGGCGACTCCCAGCCTACAAGTGTCAAAGAAGGTCAACTGTACCATGGCTTGTGATGGGCTTTCGTGACATCACAGCCACCCTCTGGCCAACCAGGACAGTGAGAAATTCTTGCCCCTTTTGGCCACCATGGAGGAAGGTGGGCACCAGGTTTGTTGTTCCAACAGCAAAGAAAGAAATGACTGTCTGGAAGAGCAGAGAATGCTGGGCAGTCAACAAACAACAACCATGCACTGCAGTAAGCTGTTCAGCTACGCACTGTCCATGCACCCTCAACAGGGGCCTTCTCCAAAGAACAACACTCCCAGTTAATGTTTTCCTATTTGGATGTCATTTGGTTTGGGGTTTTGGTTTTTCTGTTTGTTTTTAATTAGTAGACTTTATTTTTTAGAGCAGTTTTACGTTTATAAAAAAATTGAGCAGAAAATATTGGAGAGAATTCTCTTGGATCCCTTCCCCAACACACACACACACACACACACACACACACACACACACACACACACTTCCCTTATTATTAACATGTTGCATTACTATGGTGCCTTTGTTATAATGATGAATTCAGTTGGTTGAGGTTCTTAGCCAGGGAAGAGCCTTAATTATCTTGGCTGAGGAGTCTGAGCCCTTGGTGGTCCTGCCTCCATGGAAGAGAAGTCATCTTCAATGGACCTCAGTCACTGTACGTGGCAGTTCAATGAGGCACAGCAGAACATCCCGCGGGCTGCATCCATACTCCTCTCCAGCTAATTTGTAGCAAACAGCTTTTTACCCTTGAGGGTCAGGATCAATCACGTAGGCACTGTAACCCTTCTTTGCTTTAATCCAGTAGCATGAGGAGTCCTGAATGGCCAAGTGGCAAAACTATTTCCTACTCAGTGGATGTACCATTATTGAAAGAATGGAAATCTTAGTCCTTCCTAGGGTACTGAAATCTCTAACCCAGAATATCCCAGAGTCATGTAACACAAAGGAAAAAAAGGCAGTCGGGGTATCGGGGATACTTGTGGGAAATTGCACATCCCTTTTCACGTCATTGTTCTTAGATTCATATTTATTAACTGCAGAAGAAACAGCAGCATATATTGGTCTCTGGCTAAGAGAATTTAACACAGGCTGAAGGTCAGCTGTTCAAAATCACAAGCCAGGACAGATCTGATCTTCAGTAAGACATTTCTTTTAATCATTAGGTTGATCGCATATATTCTGGTTCTCCTCTCCTTCCCGAAACCTAGTAGGAAGGTCCTTCCTCACACCCTGGGAGTCAAGTTTAACCTTGTAACTTGATTTGATCAATGACATATAATAGGAAGAGATAACTCATGCCAGAGTGTGAGTTGCCTTACCTTTTTTTGTCCTACCTCGGTAACTGTAGACGCATTTGCCAAGATGAAACCTCTGTCAGCCTAAGTCCAGGTTGAGTTGAACCTGAAATGTGAGTGAGAAATAAACCATTGTTGTGTTTGGGCTTGTTGATTATGTCACCATAACCTAACCCATTCTAATTGACTCACCATTTCTTCTCTAAAGGCCAGTTGTTATGGGCCATGGGGTACATGATGAAAGTAGTGAAACTTCATTTGCTATAAAGAGATTCCCTTAATTTTATTATTATTATTATCTTTTTCAGAGGGGGGCATGCTACATGGCTTGTGGGATCTTAGTTCCCTGACCAGGGATTGAACCCGTGGCCGCTGCAGTGGCAGCACGGAGCCCTAACCACTGGACCGCCAGGGAATTCGCAAGAGCTCCCCTTTAGAAGCAAGCCTGTGTGGCATCCTGTGACAATGAATAAGGTATTTGATAAGCCCATGGATGGTGGTGCTGGCAGAGCATGGTAACCAGGAAAAGCAAACCCAAATTCAGAACAAGTGTCTGTTCCTAGTAGGACAAATCACTGCTCCCTTGTGGTGGAGTGAGACCAGTGCTATCAACCCTCATGGAGTTGTTGGTTGGTCCCTCAAGATGCCACATCAGGAGATCGGGGTCAGCCTTCCTTGACTGGCAAGTAGACCACACCACAACAGCAATGGCCAGACTTGATGAAGTGGAACCCACACCACGGTTTCCACACGTAGGATTTATCACAAGCGCCAGGGCCACTTGGTTTGTTCAGCCATTGATCGCTGGAGGAAAGAAGCTAACGAAGATGCCCCAGGGTCTTTGGGTGGGCTTTCAGACAGGATGTGAATAGTCTGAGCTTCTGGGCTCATCTCAAAAGGTCCAACCTTTTTCTCCAGGTGTCGTTGTCTCTAATCCTCCAGGCATGCTCATTTTGAAGTTGATGACTCTCACACTATGGTCCATGGATCAGTGTAGAGCCTCATCTTTTGCCATGTCTCCCCTCTGGTTACCACAAAAGAAGTAAATGTGAAGAGGACGTGGTACCTAGCACACAACTGCTGGTGGTTACCTTCCTCCCTGCTAGGGTGACTTCATGCTAAGTGGATAAGGGAATGGTTCAGAGTTCTGCCTGTAGGAAGGTTTCCCTTCTCTGCTGAGGACATCCCAAATAAGAGCTTAACACAGCATCCACCCACTGTCACATGGCATTGACACATCTTGCAGAAACATCTATACACCATGTTCTATTTTTCTTCTCTGTAAACTGTTATCGGTGCGGGTTGAAGAGGTGGTGCCGTTGTAGCAGAAGTAGGAACATGAGCTACTTGCTCACACCAAGGTCCAGTGTCTGCAGACCTGCTTGTGCTGACCCAAATATTCCACTGAATGATGGAGTGATGCTGAGCACATCTGACTAGGTGGGTGCCTAGGTAGGCTGGGAAACAGCTGGTTCATGACTGGGGACCTAGGTGGCATTGTCACCTTGCATTTACTACTATGACAGGAGCTGTTTCCAAAGGAGAGCCTTTACATCGTCAAGGGGATGGGGATGCCTCCAATCCCCATGGGATTCTGTGGTGACTCCATCCCCTGGGGGGTTGTCACTGGCTCTTCACAGCTCCCTCATGTCCACGAGCGTTTGGGGAGGACAGGCTATGTTGGACCAAAGACACACGTAAGGGCCTCACAGCTGGTCCCCATATGCTGGTTCCATGTGTCTGTCTTATGATAAACTCAAAAGTCTTTAAAGAAAATAAGCAAATAGCAGTAAAAATAAATTTAAAAGATCCAAGGCCTGAAGTTTACAAAGTAAATTTTGGAAGAAATGGAAAGAGTAAATAAACAACCTAAAAAGCTTTTACATTTGAAAAGGAAAAATGAAGTAGCATAAACTGAGATCATGAACAACAAAGATGCTATTAAAAAGGATTAAAAAATGACACAAAGTTCTGAAATGATTCAAGAGGATTAAAATAAAAATAATTGAAAGATGGAGGATTAGGGAATAAAGCTGAAAAGGGCAGAAAGACAGTAAGGAAATAAGATGGCAATTCAAACTCGAATGCTTTACTTGACAAAGATGAACCCACTGAAGGACCCTTCAAATGGTCTACATGGACCCTCTGACCTCCAGTTTAGAGGGGAGACCAGGCAATGTCCTCAAGTTGGCATCCAATCAAACACTTTGGCTCCCTGCCTTTGAATAAGCAAGGGTTTGGAAGCTGGAAGCCTTGGTGGTTGAGGCAGTTTTGCCCTCAGTGGGACATTGGCACATAGCCGCATGTGTCCCAAGAGATGTCCTAATAGCCTTCACTGCCAAGCAGCCAGCATGCACACATGCATTCTCCATTCCATGCATACACGTTGAGTAAGAGGTCCTGTGGGTCACGAGGGACACACACATGAACTAATCCAAACCCTCACTCCCAAAGACTCTTGGAATGATTAGGAACAAGAGTTATACACAAACATTCCTGGAACCCAAATGTCTGCTTTCTTCACCCCTACTGACCTCCGACCTTGAGCTTTTCCCATCTGCATGGGAAAAGGGTCTTTGCTTTGGGTCCATACCAACTTTGAACTGATATTCCTATGTTATAGTTTTACTCAAATGTTTTTGGCTCAGAAGAGGTAATGCATTACATACAGAGCATTTCACTGAAAAAGTCAGACATCTGCTCACCAGATCTCTTTCCTGGTACCCGACCACTGGGTGCTTCCTGACTGCCACAGGTCAGGGACACCAGACCTGTATCTGAGGTGGAGACTTGCCGGCAGAAAGGTTATTTATTGGGACATGCTCTGAGGATCAACTCTGCCATCTCTGAGAGTGGTCACAGTTATTAGGACGGAGGAGACTGCGGTGAAGACAGTGATAAAGAGGTGGGCAGATGACAACAAATCAGATGGAAGAGAGGCGTCCTCGTGAGGTTGGGGGCAGGGCAGTAAGAGCCCCGGGAGGTGGTGATGGGGAGCAAAGACAGCAAACTCATCCTCCGGCACTGGCATCAATGGGATTCAAAAAGAAAAAAAAAAAACCCTTGAAAGAATGGAAGCAGAGAGCATTCCCCAGAGCAGAAAACCAGTCTTCAAGTAAGGCGAATAGGAGAAAAAAAAAAAATCACTCTGAAAACTTTATTGACGTTACAAGGGGAGTTTGCTGATGGTAGCCATGATTCAGAAGACACAGGGGAAAGGTTTGGGAAGCAGGGAAGAAGCGGAGGATGAAGAGTCTAATTGGACGATGTAAAGAGCGTGTGGAAGGAGACTGTGCGCAGTGATGAATGAGAAAACCTCTCATGAACAAGCGATAAGATATAGCCTCACACTAGCTAGTCGGGAGCTTCTTCAGAAAGGCTTCTGGGCTGCTTGTGAAACTTACAAGCAGCCATGCTCCTGCATGTTTCAGCCAAGTAAGGCACTCTTCCAGACCCTACCAAAAGGAAAAGAAACCAAAACTCTGAGGTGTCAGAGTCAAGAAACAGAAGATGGACGAGGCACCACTTCTGCCATGCCCTGCATTAAGCAAAGAGGAAGATGTGCTCCTGGTCTGGGCATCCTGCCAGGAGAGGGGTGAGGCTGGGCAACCACGTGACGCCATGGCACTACTGCTGCTCCGGCCCCATTTCCAGAGGACTCTCTTTCTCCACATGCAGGCCACTTAGAGCTGGGGTCAGACACTTGGTTCTTGGGCCCAAGGATGACCGAGATGCTGAGCAACCTAAGGCCTCTGTTCACGACCCCTGGGTTTTCCCCGGCTACAGAACCTTGGTGAGCTGCCTCTCAACTTCAGTTTGTGGTACCTGTGATGTCTGTGCCACGGCAGGACATCTCTGAGCCAGCCATTCTTAAGCCCCTGACTGCCTAATGCAACGATCAAAACCACTTTGCTTCTACTGGTTAACAGTTGGTCTGGGGGTTTTGCCCTTTGCTGTGGTTCCTTGAGTGAGATATGGCTTCTGACCCTGGGGCTGGGGGGATCAGGTCACAGAGCAGTTGTCACAGAAGGGGCCCAGGGCCTGGGCAGATGGCCAAGCAGCATCTAACACACAGTTTTATAACCTGAAATAGAGATTTCATTTATAAGTATGGTAGCAAAGATGAAGTTTCTAAGGGAAAATAAAGATAGATATGAGTTCAGAAAAGTGTAGAGCCTCATAAATAAAAGGAAAATGGTGAGTACTTTAAAAATTGGCAATATCTGTGAAAGTCACTTAATAAGTAAAGAAATCTTTCAAATAGAACAATAAATAGGCCAAAAGGAAAACAGGCAAAGAGGACAAGAAGTCAAGACAGACTTTCAGACCATGTTGAATTCAAAAGCCAATTTGTCCACTAGCAGCTGTGTGGCTAAGGGAGATCACAAAACCTCTCTGAGCCTCCATTGCGCTGCCTACAAAATGAAGCGCTGTTAATAGGCTCCTTTCCTACCTCCCTGCTCCCCTTGTCATAAACCTAACAGTTCTCAACAACAGAAAGTGGGAGGAGATTGTCCAGCTGTGCTGTGATATAATCGTGTCATTTCCCTGCTTACATTTCAAGACAGTGTCCTCTGCCTTCAGAGGACACTGAAGGTATTAAACACACACTCTTTTGAGTGACAGCAGGGCCCTTGAAGACTTACTAGCTGGCTTTCAGTCCAGCCTCATCTCTACCATCTCAGGAAGGTCCAGCAATAACAAAGTTCACGTCCCCTGAACACTTACTTCTCTTCAAAGCCATCAAGTGTTTGCACACGCTCCCGGACACACAGCGTTCTTACCTCCATTGGAACAAATATCTTGTATCTTGTCTGTACATTGGCCTCTAAATGCTATTTAAGAGCCAGGGCCAAGGTGTTTCTTTTTCTCATCCTACCGCCCTTCTCAGGGCCCGATGGCGGCGGTGTGTCCATCGCGTGCATGCCTTTATCAAAGCTCTTGCCCACAGGGAACTCTACTCAGTGCTCTGTGGTGACCTCAATGGGAAGGAAACCCAAAACAGAGGGGATATATGTATACATATAACTGATTCACTTTGCTGTACAGTAAAAAAAAAAAAAAAAAAAAAGGTTTTGCCATATTGCACTGAGAATATTTTGTTTTTAATTTTTATTGGGGTATAGTTGATTTATGTTAGTTATGTTTAACAAACTAATGTTGTATTTGTTTCAGGTGTACAGGACAGTGAATCTGTTATACATAAACATATACCCACTCTTTCTTAGATTCTTTTCCCAAATAGGCCATTACAGAATATTGAGTAGAGTACCCTGTGCTGTACAGGAGGTCCTTATTCGTTATCTATTGTATATATAGTAGTGTGTATGTGTCAATCCCAATCTCCCAATTTATCCCTCCCCGCCCTTACCGCCCGTAACCATAAGTTTATTTTCTACTTCTGTAACTCTACTTCTGCTTTGTAGATAAGTTCATTTGCACTGCAATTATTGCGTGCATGTCTGTGCCCCTACGTGACCAGACAGAAGACGGCTCCAGCATTTCCATTGCTGTCAACACAGAGTCCAGCTGAGCGATGCACACACAGCCCCAACCCTGAGGGTCTGACAGCACGCACCAAAACAGTTGTCAGACTCACACGTACCCCCATGCACGCCAGCATGACTGTTCTTAGAGCTGTTTGGATTTTGTAATTATTAGCTATGATGATGACTAAAAGGGGAAAAATCCCCAAGGATGGAGTGAGAAGGAGGGGCAGGTCTGAGCTTCCCTCCCAGAAGCTTCTTCCTCCAGGCACTTCGTTTATGATAACATCTTAAGCATTTGGCTCATGTGACAGGTCAGCCTCCTCTTTCCTCGCGACCCTGAATGCCCTCCAGGACACTCCCTGCATTGTATCATGTACTCTGTTCTCTGTGAAAACAGCCTTGCTGAACATAAGGAATCGTCAGACAATTCTGACAGCTCTCACGGTCGGGCGCGCATTTACCATTAGACCTGCAGACCTTGTCATCTGCTCTGTCCTCCTGTTGGGGTCACATCCAATGATTCTGAGGTCAAGTTGGGGTGTATTTCCAGGCCACAGCTCAACGTTTTGCATAGTCGCGTACAGCAGAACAGACACAGCAACAATGAATCTTAACTCAGTGCCTCTAAACAGGAGATTGCAAAGTGGTGGCCCGAGTTGACGTGGTATAGCAGTGTATTAAAGCTATAAACCTGAATGCCCGTAAGGTGGACACCCCCCTTTCCACACCCCAAGCCCTAGCAGTCCCTCCCCTGGCCTTGCTCACCTATGAAACCTGCCAGGCCTTGAAGGTATGTGTGTCCATGAGGCCACCCACCCCACATACTGAATGAGCTCCAAACAAATATGGGGGCTGGGACTGAGGGTAGGTCTCTGATGCATCACGGTGGCTGCTTTGGCTGCTTTGAAAGGACACCTTTCCTCCGCACTGTCCCATTCTGTCCACTTTGAAGGGTGGGGACCCCAGGGCCCAGAAGCCTAGGAAGACGTGAACCTCACTGTCATGGCGATTACAAGAGGGCGTGGCCTGAGAGCCCCATGCTGGTGAAGCTCTTCTCTGAAAAGCAAAAATTAATTTGAGGTGGGGTTGGAGTAGCAGCTTCTGCCAAACAAGGGAATCACAGAGTCCCAGCGAGACCCAGCAGCGGTTCTTATATTTTCACAGCAGCTGAGAATGGCTGTCGCAGCGAAGCCTGCTTCACCCCGCCTGCTATTTTTAGCCTCCTCTCTGCCATGCTGGCGAGGCCGTGCTGCCACATGGCAGGGAATGGGATCCATGTGTGCAGACTGGACCACTTCCAGCGGCCGAGTGTTCCCTTAAAAGGCATGAGAATGTCAAATCCGACGGCTACAGGGACAGGAGCGTGGACTCCAAGCGGACGGCGAATTTCCATCTCAGAGAGCTCTTTGGGGACCAGGAAACTAACAAGAGCCTGCGTGTCAGCATCCTTTCAGTGAAGACGGGTTTTCATTTTGAAACTGAAATCAGGATGAGAATTTGAGCTGATATATGTTGCATTCTGGTCGTCCAAGGAAAGACTGCCCCTGTGTGATTCATTTGTGGCAGGGACTTGAGAGCCGCTCATATAAATTCCCTTCAGACATTTACTACACAAATCAAAGCTGTTTGGCCATTTGGTTGGAGTTGGATGCTAAACAGACCCAGTCTCAGCTCAAGCCTTTCCCAGGGCAATTCCACAGAAGGAAACAGTTTTCTGAATATATTCTAATATAGAATAAAATGAACAGAATAAAGTAGAAGACAACAGAACAGAATTAGAATATATTCTAATTTAGGACCTTTATTCTGAATAGTATAAAGCATGCATACGTTTTTGTTTCTGGAAATGATTAATACTTATTTTTATTATCCTGAAGTGTGTCATATCATGAGTAGCATAAATTCCCTTGATGAAGTGGGAAATCTAACAAACTATTTATTGTATATAAATAACGGCCAAACACTCTAACACCGAAGCCCTCTTTTGCCTAACTAAAGTAGAGAAAAACAACGATGGAGAAATGTTTGAAGTCTTTTTTCACCTACTGTTTTCCAAGCATTGCCATGGGTCACGAGCATTAGGTCTGGTGCAGGGATGAGGTAAGGCCACCAGAAAAGTTCAGAAGGTGGGGAATTAGGCGTGGGGCACGGACCACTGACATCCACGTTGAGAGATGCAGCGAAGCAGCTGCCTTGCTGATACAGTTAAGTTGACAGTCATGACTTTTCCTGGACCACAGTGAGGGAACCACAATAGACAGGAAATGTCAGTAAGCACCATTAGTCCAAGTGCTTTGTTTCTGCTGTTCTATTTTGCTTTGGAAACTATCAGGAGTTAATTTAGAAGAATAAAGATTACGGCATTGGGTGAAGTACACACGGTTTGTTAAATGGCACATTGCTATGTCGTGGACACACACTCACAAACCTACGCACGCACAGCAATGAATACATTCAGCCCCCATCCCCCTGACCAGAGCCCCACTGACCTTCACGTCATGGGCCTAAGGGAAGTGGGCTTGTTTGTCTGGGAGTAATGTCAGTCATCTTGCAAATGATTGGCTCAAGGAAGGCCACCTCAGCCAATTCTAAACATTGGAATTCGGGGGGTGGGAGCTGCTGGGAAACATGCTGTCACTCCCGAGAGAGCCACAGAAAGAGATGGTCTTCCTTTTCCTTTAAATATTGCCATGTCCAAGTGAGGGGACCATCTCATTACCAACCTGAGGGTGGAGCCCACACTGAAAATAGCACAGAGAGATGAAGAGCACCTGCTCTTTGATGACATCATTCAACCATCTAATTGACTGACCCTACAGCCCATGCTCTGGATTTCCTGTGAGGTGGGGATAAAAAATATCTTTATAGGCAAAGCTGATATGATGTGGGGATTCTATTCCTGGCTGCTGAGGCCACCTAATACGCATGTCAACATCTGCACGAATCTTCTCAAGATTTCCCCTGCCCTCATTTCAGCAGCATTCAACACAGCTGAACATGCTTATTTTCTTGAAATAGTTGCTTTTCATACTTTCCAAGATACCATATTCTCTCCTGGTTCTCTTCTATTTGTTCCAGATGTTCCTTCTCAGACTCTGCCTGGGCCCCTCTCCTCTGCTCACCATCTAACTGTCAGTGTGCTGAAAGGTCTATTCTAACCTCCTTTCCCTTCTCTATGTACACTCGCAAGCTGGGTTATCTCCTTTGGACCCGTGGCTTAGAATATCCTATGCTCTCCCGAAGTGCCAGCTTTATACCCTTAGCCCCAGTCACTGCCCTGAACTTCAACTTAACAAGGATCTAGAAGAACTAAAGAGCAAACAAACAGTGATGAATAACACACTTACTGAAATTAAAAATACTCTAGAAGGAATCAATAACAGAATAACTGAGGCAGAAGAATGGATAAGAGAGCTGGAAGATAAAATGGTGGATATAACTGCCAGGGAGCAGAATAAGAAAAAAGAATGAAAAGAATTGAGAACAGTCTCAGAGACCTCTGGGACAACATTAACTGCACCAACATTCGAATTATAGCGGTCCCAGAAGAAGAAGAGAAAAAGAAAAGGTCTGAGAAAATATTTGAAGAGATTATAGTCAAAAACCTCCCTAACATGGGAAAGGAAATAGTCAAGTCTAGGAAGCACAGAGAGTACCATACAGGATAAATCCAAAGAGAAACATGCCGAGACACATATTAATCAGACTATCAAAAATTAAATACAAAGAAAAAATATTAAAAACAGCAAGGGAAAAGCAACAAATAACATACAAGGGAATCGCCATAAGGTTAAAAGCTGATTTTTCAGTAGAAACCCTGCAAGCTAGAAGGGAGTGGCAGGACATATTTAAAGTGTTGCAAGGGAAGAAACTACAACCAATATTATTCCACCCAGCAAGGATCTCATTCAGATTTGATGGAGATTACAACCATTACAGATAAGCAGAAGTTAAGAGAATTCAGCACCACCAAACCAGCTTTACAGCACATGCTAAAGGAACTTCTCTAGACAGGAAACACAAGAGAAGGAAAGACCTACAATAACAAACACAAACCAATTAAGAAAATGGTAATAGGAACATACATATCTATAATTACCTTAAATGTATTGGATTAAATGCTCCAACCAAAAGACATAGACTGGCTGAATGGACACAAAAACAAGACCCATACATATGCTGTCTACAAGAGACCCACTTCAGACCTAGGGACACATACAGACTGAAAGTGAGGGGATGGAAAAAGATATTCCATGCAAATGGAAATCAAAAGAAAGCTGGAGTAGCAATTCTCATATCAGACAAAATAGACTTTAAAGTAGGGCTTCCCTGGTGGTGCGGTAGTTGAGAGTCCGCCTGCCAATGCAGGGGAAATGGGTTCGTGCCCTGGTCCAGGAAGATCCCACATGCCACGGAGTGGCTGGGCCCGTGAGCCATGGCCACTGAGCCTGCGCATCCAGAGCCTGTGCTCCACAATGGGAGAGGCCACAACAGTGAGAGGCCTGCGTACCGCAAAAATAAATAAATAAATAAATAAAATAAAGACTATTACAAGAGAAAAAGAAGGGCACTACATAATGATCAAGGGATCAATCCAAGAAGAAGATATAACAATTATAAATGTTTATGCACCCAACATAGGAGCACCTCCATATATAAGACAAATGCTAACAGCCATAAAATGGGAAATAAACAGTAACACAATAATAGTAGGGGACTTTAACACCCCACTTTCACCAATGGACAGATGATCCAAAATGAAAATAAATATGGAAACACAAGCCTAAAATGACACATTAAACAAGAGGGACTTATGATATTTATAGGACATTCCATCCAAAAACAACAGAATACACTTTCTTCTCAAGTGCTCATGGAACATTCCCCAGGATAGACCGTATCTTGGGTCACAAATCAAACCTTGGTAAATTTAAGACGATTGAAATCATATCAAGAATCTTTTCCAACCACAATGCTATCAGACTAGATATCAATTACAGGAAAAAAAACTGTAAAAAATACAAACACATGGAGTCTACACAATACGCTACTAAATAACCAAGAGATCACTGAAGAAATCAAAGAGGAAATCAAAAAATACTTAGGAACAAATGACAATGAAATCACGACGACCCAAAACCTATGGAAAGCAGCAAAAGCAGTTCTAAGAGGGAAGTTAATAGCAATACAATCCTACCTCAAGAAACAAGAAAAATCTCAAATAAACAACCTAACCTTGCACCTAAAGCAATTAGAGAAAAAAGAACAAAAGCACCCAAATGTCAGCAGAAGGAAAGAAATCATAAACATCAGAGCAGAAATAAATGAAAAAGAAATGAAGGAAGCAATAGCAGACATCAATAAAACTAAAAGCTTGTTCTTTGAGAAGATAAACAAAATTGATAAACCGTTAGCCAGACTCATCAAGAAAAAAAGGGAGAAGACTGAAATCAATAGAATTGAAATTCATTTCTAATAGAAATGAAAAAGGAGAAGTAACAACTGACACAGCGGTAGTACAAAGGATCATGAGAGATTACTACAAGCAGCTATATGCCAATAAAATGGACAACCTGGAAGAAATGGACAAATTCTTAGAAGAATTTGAACCAGGAGGAAATAGAAACTTTTCTTCTGAGACTGAACCAGGAAGAAATAGAAAATATAAACGGACCAATCATAAGCACTGAAATTGAAACTGTGATTTAAAATCTTCCAACAACAAAAATGCAGGACCAGATGGCTTCACAGGCAAACTCCATCAAACATTTAGAGAAGAGCTAACACCTATCCTTCTCAAACTCTTCCAAAATATAGCAGAGGGAGGAACACACCCAAACTCATTCTACGAGGCCACCATCACCCTGATACCAGACAAAGATGTCTCAAAAACCTCATACAGCTCAGCATCAAAAAACAAACAACCGCATCCAAAATTGGGCAGAAGACCTAAATAGACATTTCTCCAGAGAAGATATACAGATTGCCACAAACACATGAAAGGATGCTCAGCATCACTAATCATTAGAGAAATGCAAATCAAAACTACACCGGTCAAAATGGCCATCATCAGAAAATCTACAAACAATAAATGCTGGAGAGGGTGTGGAGTAAAGGGAACCCTCTTGCACTGTTGGTGGGAATGTAAACTGATACAGCCACTATGGAGAACAGTATGGAGGTTCCTTAAAAAACTAAAAATAGAACTACCATACTGCCCAGTAATCCCACTACTGGGCATATACCCTGAGAAAACCTTAATTCAAAAAGAGTCATGTACCACAGTGTTCATTGCAGTACTATTTACAATAGCCAGGACATGGAAGCAACCTAAGTGTCCATCAACAGATGAATGGATAAAGAAGATGTGGCACATATATACAATGGAATATTACTCGGCCATAAAAAGGAATGAAACTGAGTTATTTGTACTGAGGTGGATGGACCTAGAGACTGTCATACAGAGTGAAGTCAGAAAGGAAAAATAAATACCATATGCTAACACATATATATGGAATCTAAAAAAAAAAAAAGTGGTTCTGAAGAACCTAGGGGCAGGACAGGAATAAAGACACAGACGTAAAGAATGGGCTTGAGGACACAGGGAGGGGGAAGGGTAAGCTGGGACGAAGTAAGAGAGTGGCATGGACTTATATATACTACCAAAAGTAACATAGATAGCTAGTGGGAACCAGCCACATAGCACAGGGAGATGGGCTAGGTGTTTTGTGACCACCTAGAGGGGTGGGATAGGGAGGGTGGGAGGGAGATGCAAGAGGGAGGAGATATGGGTATATATGTATATGTATAGCTGATTCACTTTGTTGTAAAGCAGAAACTAGCACACCATTGTAAAGCAATTATACTCCAATAAAGATGTTTTAAAAAAAAATTATTTGAACTAATAAATAAATAAATAAATAGACTTTTTTTTTCCCTCGAATATATAGAGGCTCCACCAGTTTTTTCATATTGTCTCACTATTTCTTTGTCTAACCTTTCCTGGAAAATTTGTGCAGACACTGGAACTTCTGTATTCCTCTTGAATTCAAACATGCTTGGCTGGTTTTCTCTGCAGCTCCCCGAATCCCTTCCACTAGGTGACTTTTTGTACCAGTAGCCTGAAGGTTTTCATAGACACCTCTTATTTAAGGCAGGAAAATCATATGTACTTTCCAGGTTGAGTCTTGCTTGGAAAGTGTCACCCTTATGCACAGAGTCCCTTTCTTCTTTGTTTCCCATTACCCTCTACCAGGTGTCTTTGGGCTGGAGCGACTGGGTTTTTAAACACTCCTTCTTCAGTGTTTCACTCTCGGGCAATTCTATGCCCACCACGTGAGTCGCAGAATCAGGAATAGTGCGGAAAGGGATCTCTGAACTTGTTCATGCTGGGCCTCAGGACCTCTGAAGGACTGTCCGATTCTGAAGTCCTGACTCCAAACAAACAGGAAGACCCCCTGGGAATCCGATGGCACTAAGAATAGCACTTCAGCTCCAGGGAGAGACAGGAGGCACACGCAGCATCAAAGGTCAGAACCCTGAACTAAAATCGGAGAAGGAGCAGACCCCTGGGCAGCCCCTGGACCGGGGCCTAGCAGCTCAGCACCGTCAGCAGACCCCAATTTCCCCGGGAGCCACACCCAGAAGGCGGGACTCCGAGAAGCTGATCAACAGCCAGGTCCAACTGGAAACGTGACAACGAGGGAACTTTGGCAGTGAAATCTGAACCATTCCCTAAAAATGAATCACCGTGGGGGAGAAATCTCAAACTGATCTTGAGGATTCAGGATATTGGCTTCCTACAGAAAGACTGGTGCCCATTCACACTCCTTGTGATTTTTTTAAAATTATGTAGAAAGTTGTAAAGGGGGTGGGAGTGGGGGGGAGGAGTAGAAGGCACTTATATTCACAGATCCAGCAAAGCTGACGAAAGGATCGAAATGTGCTAATAGTACAGTCCAAACAGATGTCTCAATGACCTGGCCTCGGAGAACCAGGCACAAGCCCAGAATGGCTAGCTTTTCTAAGTCCTCCCCTGAGCAGCTCCGGATAATGAAAACGAGATGGGAAAACTGTCGTTAAAGGAAAAGGAAAGGAGAGAGGGACTTTCTGCCCGCTGAGAGTTTCAGAAGGTCTTAGAAAGGGACTGGGTAGGGCGTGCTTTGTGCTGGAAGAAGATACGGAGCTTGAGATGAGATCCAACTTCCAGGGAAACAGCCCCTGGGGAATGACAGCGAGGATCCCGCAGGAACCAGTACACCTTTGGGAGCTCAGGAAGTGCTTCTGGGTCATGGTGACTTTCTCACATACAGCCTCCATTAGGTCGGAACTGGGTGAACTGGAACACTCTGACCCTCTGTTTCATCATCTAAAGAACTAGTATAGTGACTGCTACCAGACAGCACTGCCTGAGATAATGTGGGTGACAACTGCTACTGGGTAGAGGTAAATTGTGTTAAGATTACACCATCTTCTAGAACAGCCCAAAAACTCAGTGCATTACCCGAGTAGAAGTTTAGTTTTGCTCACAAAATTCAAAACAGGTGTTCTTTCCTGGCAAGCCACCTCCGTGCACACAGCCAGGCTGGAAGCTGTCCAAGGTTGCCCCATAAAGCCCTGGGTGGACCCTCGGGTCAGGGCCATGCTACAGCACAGGCAAGGATGTGGAGACCGTGGCACCGTCTGACAAAGAACAGGCCTCAGAAAGAGGTCCACAGCTGTCTCAGGTCAGGAGTGCAGCTCAGACCACGCTTTGCTGAACACAAAGTCAGCACAGATGATCTACCATCTGTTTGGTTCTAGTTCCTTTGTGGAAATAATGTGTAAAAAACTGTACACAGACATTACCTCAATTCTTGCACATTTTAGACCAAAATGTACCCAGAGTCCACACTTCATTTCCTCTGCTGTTGCTCTGGTCTTGGTCACCATCGCGTCTCACCTGAATTTCTTCCATGGCCTCACCACCGATGTTACCACCCCATCACTGGTGTCATCACCTCATTGCTCTGAGGTCTTGTCCACACGGAGCAGCTAGTGGATCCTGTAGAGTTCAAGGACGTTCCTGTCGGTCCCTTGATGGAGCTGCTGAATGATGGCTCCACGTCGCTGAATAAAAGCCGGTAGATCGACCCAGGCCACCAGTGGCCCCTGGGCCCCTGCCCTCACTTGACAGAACCCAGCCCAGGGCCTTCTCCTCCATCTGAGGAACACGCTGCTGTAGGGGTCCCATCTGCCCTGAGCTCTCTCCTCAGTTACCTCCTTGACTCACCATCTTCAGGTGTTTCTCAGAGTCTCCTTCTCAGCGAGGCCCACGGTGATCGCGCAACTGAAACATGGTGGCTGCCCCAGCACAGCACTGCCTGCCCCTTACCCCACCTTCCCTGCCCCAGAGCCTCGTCACTTCCTGCAAAAGCACTTCTACCATGTGCTTCTTCTTCATGGCCCTTGCATTCTCTCTGTCTCCCACCAGCAGAATGTAAGCCCCTCGGGGGCAGGGACCCTGTCTGGTTTGTTCAACACTTTATCCTAAAAGCCCAGAGGAATACATACAATGTGCTCAGGTGTCAAATGAATTAGTGTAACCATCTGTCTCCATTGAACAAGGCAGAATTATGTGGAAATGGGATCTTAGTGTGAGATGCAAAATCAGCCTGATTTTCCAGGGGTGGAATGAACCCATTAATGACTCTTCCACTCTATTTTATAACTAACATTGGGGTAAAATGCAACTTCAAGATTAGGGCCTAGACATTGGGAAGGGTAAGTGCTGTAGCTGGGTAGGGGACGTGTCTGGTGGCCATGGGGTTTCTAGGACCCTCCCTCCAGGGGTGTCTGATTCTGCACATCTGAGCATCCCTGGGTGTGGATGTAAGCTGGGGCCACAGGTGATGTGTGTGCCCTCAAGCTCTCCTAAAGTCCACGTTTTCTCTTCCTGGGGACCACCACATGCCTAATTGCACAAAGGCAGAGTAAGAAACCGAGGGAATTGGAAAGGTGGCTGCGGTTATTTTTCTCCTCAGCTCTTCCCACGTCTTCATACTTTATAGATGCATTTGTGTTGTCTGGTTCCCCCAGTAGGTCAGTTCCAGCGGAACTGCATTTCCAGTGCCTAGACCTGGATCTAGCACATGACACATGTTCAGTAAACACTTGTGGAACAAAGGAATGAAGGGAGGAAGGAAGGATGAGTGGTTACGTACATCCACACAACACAGATTCTAAAACAATTTAAATTTATGAATAGTGCAATTCGTATATAAAAATATGTTCAAGTTGAAAATAACTGTTTGATAAGGGTAATACACGGGTTTCTTTTAGAAACAAATTTAAGTGTAGGAACATTTAAAGAACACTTAAATTGCCACGCCAGAAACAACCACTGCTTAAATTTTGTTGTATTTGCTTTTGTTGTTTTCCTTCACAAAAGGGAAATACAGGTGTGTGTGTGCACATATATATGAAACTATCATATTAAATATACAGATTTCTATCTTTTTAACATCATATCATATATATCAACTGATTAATGGCATCGACCATTTACCAGCAACATGATGTAATTTTTAATTAAATTTTATTGGAGTATAATTGCTTTACAATTTTGTGTTAGTTTCTGCTGTACAACAAAGTGAATCAACTATCTGTATACATATATCCCCTCTTTTTTAGTTTTCCTTCCCATTTAGGTCACCACCGAGCACTGAGCAGAGTTCCCTGTGCTATACAGTAGGTTCTCATTAGTTATCTATTTAATACATAGTAGTGTATATATATATCAATCACATTAATGGCTATGTTTTTCTTTTGTTGGTGAAGCAGGATGTATGTAAGCATCCTTTTCTTGTTGGCCATTCTGATGATCTCACATTCACTTTTGCCATTGCAAATAAAGCCATATCCTTAAACATAAATTTTTGTGCATCTCCGATTGTTTCCTTAGGATAAATTTACTGGGAGAAAAGTCATGATAACTTTAAATGCTGTTCACTCGCACGCATTGCTGGATGGGGCTAAGGGACTGATGGCCATCACGAGCGTGGTGAGGGTTCTGTGCATGTATTCATTTGTCAAAACTCATCAAGTAGCACACAGAAGTGGATGCGTTTTATTGTAAGTAATGTTGAATTTTTGTTTTTAATGTGATGGGGTGAACCGATCCCACGTGAACAGTGCAGGAAGAAAGATGCCCACCATTCCACCCTCTCTCGGGCTTTGGTTTTCCCAGTCGAAGTGCCCCCACCGAGGGGAAGACCTGAAAACTGCTGTAAGGACGGAGGGAATTTTAAGCAGCAGGGGGAAGGAAGAGGAGGGGAGACTTGAGGTCGCTGTTGGTCAGAGGAACTTTGGGGCTGAGAGAGCTTGTTAAAGGGTGTGTGTGAAGCCAAACCATGAACATGTGATGAGCTTTCTCCCTCATCCCCTCGAGGAGACTTCAGTCACTAACGTGTGGTGAGGCAGACTCACACACACTAGTGGGGTGCCTTGGGGTGCCGAGGCTCACTTCTAGGAAATCGAGGGGCAGAGGAGGAAAAGCAGTGTTCAGCCTGCACTAGAGATCTGGGGCTCAAAGCTCTCCACTAATCAAGTTCCTACAAGAGGCTGGTGGTGGGTGTCTGGTGGGTCCTGTTGTCCCAGAGTTGACAGCTAAGGGCCCCAGCTTAGAGCACAGTAGCCAGTCACTAATGAGGTAAAACAGGGCCAAGGGAGAGGTGGTGGGGGCCTTTCGAGAGCAACAAAGCGCTTATGAAGAGGTCACACTCTTCCCTCACTCCCTGAGGCATCAGGAAGGGGCGTCCACTGGACCCTGTCCCTGAACACAAAGAACCACTCAAAAGTTGGAGATGATGGTCTGAATCATTCCTTCCCACCACCACCAAGTCAGGGGCTGGAGACCAGCTCTCAACTGACCATGTTCCTGACCCCTGAACCCGCAGTACCCCTGACCCCTAGTCTAGTGGAAAGACAGATGTGGCAGTTGATGTGGTAAGGTCATGAGCCTTTCCTATGGATTAAGTGACCCGAGAAGGTGGCTAGACTTGAGCCAACTGGCCTACACTGCTCTCCAAGGGGATGCTCTCCTGCACAAAGACCCCAGCACCGAGGGTCTGTGAAGAGGACGACCCCCAGTAAGGGGCTCTGAGGGGCAGAAGAGGTTCACAAAACTGCCAGGCTAGGGCCCCTCAGCTTCCGCCAGAGAACCGACATACACCCCGAGAGAGTCAGCACAGGACCCTACCACAGAAAGGAGTCAAGGAGAGAACAGAAGCCAACAGAAAGTCAGCTCCAAGTTCACCTATGGAGCCTGGGAAGGAGCTCCAGCCCAGAACTCCACAGGCTTGGGGAGAAAAAGGAAGGTGGGAGGGAACAAGCCATGGGCTTCTCCACTCTAATCATCCAGTACCTGTGCTGGTCTACAGGGAAAAGGGTCTGCACAGCATCCATCCTTACAGCAGTTTTCAGGTCTTCCCCTCGGTGGGGGCACTTCGACTGGGAAAACCACAGCCTGAGAGAGGGTAGAATGGTGGGCATCTTTCTTCCTGCACTGTTCACGTGGGATCGGTTCACCCCATCACATTAAAAACAAAAATTCAGCATCTGGGATTTAAGTTTTGAAATAAATAGGACCCAGCCTGAAGATCCAGTAGTGATGGTTTCAATAACCAATGCCAGTGAGGAAGTGGCAGCATTCAACTGAAATCTCTTAACTACAGCTGCTACCTTGCTGTTAACAGAGGATCGACAGATCAGAGTTGGGAACTGGTATTGGAAACCCTAAAACTGTGTTATGGGTTGAATTGTGTCCCCCCCGAAAAAGATGTGCTGAAGTCTTAACCCCCAGGACCTCAGGATGTGACCTTATTTGGAAATAGGGTCATTGCAGATATAGTTAGATAAGATGAGGTTATACCAGAGCAGGGTGGATCCCTAATCCAGTTTGACCGGTGTCCTTATAAGAAGATGACCATGTGAAAACAGGCAGAGATTGGACTCAGATGCCTGTAAGTCAGGGAATCACGAGAAAGTAGGAAGAAGCAAGGAAGGACTGCCCTACAGGTTTCCGAGGCAGCATGGCACTGCCAACACCTTGATTTTGGACTTCCAGCCGCCTGAGCTGTGAGAGAATACATTTCTATTGTTTTAAGTCACCTGGATTGTGGCACTTGGTTATGGCAGCCCCAGGACAAATGCACACAGACTGTCCCATCCACTACACCAGTGAAGCTGCCTTTCCCAATCCCCCTGCAAATGTTTCTCTGCTCCAGTGGAATGGGATGCACTTGGCTTGACTACCCACAGCCTGAGGGGAGGCACGCAGGCCTGTTTCTGTGGAAGGGGGCTGCTCCTGTGGGGCTGGAGAGAAAAATCTCTAAGAAAGTCATAGAAGAAACATTTCCCACTCAGGCTGAGTACCTGTTTGAAAGGGATTCATGGGCATCACGGGGCTCTTGGTAGTTCCATTGGCTTGGCCTCACGCTAAAAAGGGGGCCCTTCAAAGGTGGGGAGGCAGTCAGCATGGCCTAGAGGGCAGACGTGGTCCAGGGGCCCCCTGACTGTGAGAGCTTCTCAGGAGTCCTCAAAGCCATGCAATCTACCCCGGGCTACCCTGATATTCAACCAGGCTCTCTCCATCCCGACAAGGTGCCCAACGTCTTGGACTGTGAAGTGCTGAGTCCTCCCCCAGATTCCTGCAGATTCCAGCAGAGGGGTCCTTTGCCCACAGCATCTTCCTTCCATCTCTGCCTTTGGCTGCATTGTCTGACACACCGACTCAGGGACAAAGCTCAGTTCTTCCTCCAATTGCTATGCAGATGTGCTCATTTTGAGCGCATTTGTGAATTTAGAAATTGCACCCAAAAATCTGGGTGGAAATCACAAGGAGTGGTCTCTGTAACTTCCCAGCCTCTCCCCACCCATCTCCATGGCTCTACACACCCTCTCTCTCCTCCTCCCTACCTCTGACCAATAGATTAACTGACAGATCCTTCCCCATCTTACATAAAACAGTTCTGTCCACACCCAAGGTCCCTAGAGCTCGGCCGGAAGCACTTGTCAGAGTAGATGTGTTTTATCAAACAAATTCACTTTCCTTCCCAAGTGGAGTTCAGGTACCACCTAAATATGTATTTATTTGTTTCTTGTGTTATTTCTGAAGACAGGAGCAAAAGGGTCTTTAAAGAAAAAAGAAAATTTATGCTTCATCTTTGAGACTCCAGAAAGGGGACTGGGGATTCCTGGGCCAGTAACATCCCACCTCTCAGCCACTGTAGGCAGGAGCAAAGGGGACCCCCAGGAAACAATTATCTTAAAGGGGCAGGGAAGGAGGCCACATCTCTGGGACACAGCTAGAAGTTAAAGGAGAGCATGAAAGCCAGCCTGGTTCTTAAGACTAGGAAGACTCCAGGGGCCTTAAGCAAGGAACGTGACCCACCCGGCCATGGAGAGCTGGATCCACCGGGTTTCCCACTGTCGATAGAGCGCCCTTGCCCCTTCACTGGAAATCAAAGGGTGGTACCCAAGACTGGTGGCTTGAACGGGCTCCAATTCCCCTGTCCTGGGGTGATTCTGACAACAGGTGCTAGGGAAACGACACAGCCAAGAACACCAAACCCACACCACTTTCAATATACTTTATTAAAAAGTTTCTTTGTATAAATTTCCTAAAAATTTTAAAATTAAAATTAACACCCCCCCCCAAAAAAAAGCAACACAGACACAACATTAGAGGAATGCCAAAAAAATCTCTATTATGACTTTCTTTACATCCTTTAATTAACGCATTGGTCCCACAACAGTGCACAAAGATTAGGGGATTTTGCTTCCCTCTAGCTAGGTTGTTTGTTAGAAGCTCTAGAAAAAGGAAATTCGCTCAAAATCTAATCCAGGAAATTGGGGGGGAAATGGAAAAGTTAGACTCTTGTTTTTTCTCCATACACAGGCTTTCCATCTAAAGTCATGCTTAATTAAGAGGGGAAAAAAATGAACCAAGCAGAAGTATATAGAGTAGCTGTGAAATTGGGGGTTATTTTCTAATCTTACACTTGCCTATAACAGGCATAACGTGAAACTCCAGAGGGAATTTGAATTTATAGGAATGTTCACATAAACACCAGCAGTGGATAACTATTACACAACGTTCAAAGTATACAATGTAATTGCCCGGAGACAAAGAGGGTTGACTCCACAGACACATTTAGCACCATATTGATAGGTCATGCAGCAGACGTTTCCTCCCAAGTTCGAGTGTAAATCAAAGCATGAAATGGTACAGTGCAAGGGAATCTATACCCAGAGCTTCTACAAAGACGACTGGCGATGGCGGACTCCTTCTTCTTCAAGAGGTATGTGTCACTGGTCAGCCGCGCTTAGGTCCCAATCGCAGCAATGACTCCGGGCTTGATGAGCACTGAGCATGGATGGCGGGGGCGGCGGGTGAGGGTGGAAAGGAAGAGGACGGGGAAGGTCACATTACTGACCCAAAAGGACACTGTATTTCTCATGAAAATATCCATGGCCTCTGGCTTTCATCACCAATCTCACTTTTCAGTTCATTTCCTTCAGTGGCTCCCCTGGAGCTTCTTGGCCTGGGGTTTGGGGCTTTCTGTGCCATCTGAGCCCTTTCTCTCTCCTGGCATCACCTGCCTGGCCTTTAAGCAAACCCAGCGCTCCCATTCCGCACCAGCCCCAGAATCTCTGTGCAGCTGTTCTGATTTTATTACCAATCACGCTGCCCAGCATAATGGAGATATCGCATGGCCTGGCAGTCCACATTATCATTTAGAGGAAGCAAGATTATTTAAAGTTGAATAGACTATATAGCAGTTATTATTAATTGTTCATTATATTATTTTCCTAATAACCATGTCTGTTACAGTATTTTATGAATAACAGAAACTTAGTAATATTTCTGAAGGGTAAGGAGTGGTCCACCGTATGTTTCCTCATCGGCAAAAATACAAGTATGCAAGTATGTTTTTAGGAAACCATAATAACTCAGAAAATTAACCCTGTGTGTTTTATTTGTACACCTTCCTCATCTGAAAATCCAATTTATCTTCTTTTTCAAATCTATCATCATTATTATCATTCAAATATCTTTAAAAGGTGAATTATTGGCCTGGATCCCTTACCTGCAAAAACCACCAACACAAAAGAAGAATCACTTACCAGGAGGGCAAACCTTTTCACATTCATCCTGCGAATCAAATCTGTTTTCATTTCCACCACAGCCTCCATACCAGAATCTGGCGCAGCTTTCAGTAACGGAATCATAGTACCATTTTAATATAAAGTCCCTGCAAGTTCCTTCTTCTTTTGGCAACTTACATATATCTTGAAGAACAAGATGGGGAAAGAGGATTAATGAGAACGTGTAAGTTACTGTGCTCCCAGCGTGAGGGGCTGAAGCTCTAATCACAGTGCTGTCAGAGAGAGAAAACAGAAGAGTTTCCAGAGGAAAACTTCCTTTACCTCCCCAGTCTTCAGTTTCCTCACTGTCAAGTGGACATAATAATCACCTACAGATCTGAGAGCAATAAACACAATCTTATCGATGAAAGGACTTCATAAACTACACTTGGAATCCCAAATGTTGGCAATTATTATTGGATGATTTCAGATTAAATGAACTGTGTTTTCCCCTTTCCAATCACTGGGTCACTTAGTCTCCGGTTCTTTCAATGCTCAACCCCTGGAGAAGAAACCTAATTTTAAAACCTTGGAGTTTTCTACTCCTCGCAAAATAACAATTAAGTTCTGTCAGAATGCCATTCAAAAACAAGACTCTCCATTTCACTACAAGCCGGGTAGATTAAAAACAAAAGTCAAAGTGCAAAAAGAAAATCCTTTATGAATATGTGTGTAGGGACTTCCCTGGAGGCACAGTGGTCAAGAATCCACCTGCCAATGCAGGGGACATGGGTTTGAGCCCTGGTCTGGGAAGATCCCACATGCCATGGAGCAACTAAGCCCGTGCGCCACAACTACTGAGCCTGCACTGTAGAGCCCGCGAGCCACAGCTACTGAGCCCACGTTTCACAACTACTGAAGCCCGAGTGCCTAGAGCCCGCGCACCACAGCGAAGAGTAGCCCCCGCTTGTCGCAACTAGAGAAAGCCCACACACAGCAACAAAGACCCAATGCAGCCAAAAGTAAATAAATAAATAAAAATTTTAAATGTGTGTATATGCACACATGTGTTGTGTCTGTGTGTGTGTAGCTACTACCTTTGTGACCAGTCAAATTTAACAAGCCAAAAGAAGAGCTAACACTGATGCAAAATTCACAGAAGCAAAAATGTCACATTGCAAAGCTATTCCGAAGACAGCATTCTTTTTCCAGTTAAGGAAGTTTATGTTTTAAATGCATGCTTCTGATGCAGTCCAGCTGCAGAGTAAAAGCTACATTCTCCACCACGCCTGGAAAAAAAGAAAACTTTACAGTTCACACACAGTAAAACTTCTGTTTACAGTGTTTTCTGGCAAACTCTACATCTGGCTGGAAAAGAGAAACATTAATATCAACTGTTATCTGAAAGTTTGAAAAACTTAAAACAAACCCCTGGAGTGGACAATGTTACATGTTTATGTGCGTAACTAACACCCATGAATCACCGGCCCTCCCCACACAGGGCTGACATTTCCAGGGGCCTTTTCCCCAGCTCCATGGATGGCAGGGGTGGTAGGCATCTTCAGGGATGGTGGGTAACAAGAAGTAAAAGGAAAATCTAGGTCTTCAGGTAGAAAACCAAAGCTCAGGTCGAAAACCAAAGCTCAGGTCAAGCATAATGGACCAGACTCCCAGGAACAGGATTCAGGCTCAGAATTGGTCTAAGACGCTACCTGGTGACTCTGGGGAGGCTGTCATCCCCGCCCCCAGGAGGAAAGTGACCCCACACCTACAGCATCTCTGAGTTGCAGACACTTTCAGAGGCCCAGAAGGCCAGCAGTGCTACCAAGAGCTTTTGAAGACCCAAATGAGGCCAGGATAAAATGATGACAACTTACAAAAACAACTTGCTTCCTCTCAGATGTGCCAACGCTAGAGGAGAAGGCCTGGTTTGAAGGAATGAGGGGACTGAGCCAGGCAAGATCGTTCAAGCACCAACACACATCCCTTGTTTACCGGTGGGTCCCCTGTTAGCATGGGAACTTGGCCAAATGGTCGCCTCATCCCCTCCCCTTTCTTCCCCAGAGCATCCCCCAGTGGCCCAGGTTGGTTCCACTTTGTTCCAAGTGCACCCAGTCCTGGCCATCTGTGTTTAGCTCTTCGGGTCCTACTCCCCTGTGCTCTTCTGATGCAACAGAAGTCTTCCCAGACCCAAGGACACCCAGCCTGGAGGCAGCCCAGCAGCAGGACACTGCTCCCTGACCAACTGGCTTTTCCAATTTCCCTTGATTTTCACCTTCAGTCTGTGGTACCAAACTACAGCTCTTGCATTCTACATCTTTTATTCCAGCAGGAGTCACTGCCAAGACCTTTAAGGTTTACTAATGGAATATGAGGATGCTACTACTCTGGACACGTAAATTCTTGGAGAACCAAGAGAAATATGTTAATGTGGGCCTCAACTTTATACAAAGACAAGAGCCTGGGGTTCTCCATTTTTAAAGCATGAAAATGGGAGGCTTTCTGTTCTTAAGAAGAGAAAGTTTTAAACTCCCGTCATTTGATCTCTGAGACCCACGCAGGCTGGACTCACCCAAGCTATGTCTGCATATGCTAGAACAATGGTGTCAAAGTCTACAACATTGAAGTGTCCTAGAGTCCAAAGAAGGATGGTTGGCTCTCACTGAGTTTTTCCCTAGAACAAGTCTTTGGACATGACAGCTATTTATGTTTCCCTCCAGAAAGAGTTTTCCCCTTGGGGCCCAGCCCTGGGGGAACCTGGGGTCCTTGATCCAAGAGAAGTGTCTGGCTACACATTCATTGATTTTTCTCCTCCTTATACTGAGAACCCAACCAGAGCCTAAGAGACCATGGGGAGTGAGAATTATCACCAACCTTTCCTGGTTCACTTTTGCCTAGAATAACAATGTAAATAAGTTTCATTTTATTTTTTTTCAATTTTTTTATAAGTTTCAGTTTAGGGCTTCCCTGGTGGCGCAGTGGTTAAGAACCTGCCTGCCAACGCAGGGGACACTGGTTCGAGCCCTGCTCCAGGAAGATCCCATATGCCGCGGAGCAGCTAAGCCGGTGCACCACCACTACTGAGCCTGCGCCCTAGAGCCCGCGAGCCACAACTACGGAAGCCCGCGTGCCTAGAGCCAGTGCTCCAAAACAGCAGAAGCCACTGCAATGAGAAGCCCGCGCACCACAACGAAGAGTAGCCCCCGCTCGCCGTAACTAGAGAAAGCCCGTGCGCAGCAACGAAGACCCAGCGCAGCCAAAAATAAATAAATAAATGTATAAAAAATAATAATAAGTTTCATTTTAAAAGAGAGACTTGAAAGGCTGCCTGATTCAGATCCCCATCTGGTGAAACTTCCTGGAAAACAGCAGAAGCCACTGCAATGAGAAGCCCACGCACTACAACAAAGAGTAGCCCCCGCTCGCCGTAACTAGAGAAAGCCCGTGCGCAGCAACGAAGACCCAGCGCAGCCAAAAATAAATAAATAAATGTATAAAAAATAATAATAAGTTTCATTTTAAAAGAGAGACTTGAAAGGCTGCCTGATTCAGATCCCCATCTGGTGAAACTTCCTGGTGAAATAGTCAATGGTTACTGGGCTTCAGTGAGCTTCCAAACATGAGAGGAAACTGATGCAAGCGTGATGCCTGGAGAAACCCTGTCCAAGGAATCCCACGCTCACAGAAACCACAGGAGCCAACCTACATTCTGGAACAACAGCCATGGGGTGGAAGGCACCCAGAGAAACACAGCCTACTTTTGTAAGAAAGACGTGTGTGTGTGCACGTGTAATATTCATGGGAAAAAAACAGGAAAGATATGCATTGGATCATTAATGGTGGCCATAAATGGCCATCAGTGTTTGATTATGGGAATCATATTTTTCTTACATTTTTCTGTATGTCCTGAATTCTTCACAATGAATATCTATTATGTTATTACTAGAAAAAGTGTTTGAAACCAAAAACATGTTGAATTGGAAAATCTTGCCTTTTTTTATCAGTTGAGATTTGTATAGTGTCTAAAAGCAGCATATTTTTTTTTTAGTTCTGTGATTCTAAAATTATCATTATTTATTTCTTTAAACTTCTTTTTTTAATTGGGGTATAGTAGCTTTACAATGTTGTGTTAGTTTCTACCGTACAGCGAAGTGAAGTAGAGTTCCCTGTGCTATGTAGTAGGTTCTCATTGTTATCTATTTTACACATATTAGTTAGTGTATATATGTCAATCCCAATCTCCCAGTTCATCCCACCCCGCTTTCTCCCCTTGGTGTCCATACGCTTATCCTCTATGTCTGTGTCTCTATTGCAAAGCAGCCTTTTTAAAGACATCAATTTGACATTTTCCAAACCAGCAAGTCATCAGTATTTAAGTTCTTTCTTAAGCAAAATCGTGGGAGCTGAGAGGAGGGGAAAGGGTTTAGGCTGCAGTTGTGAATATGTGTAAATATGTTCCTCGTTAGTTTAATGGTTTCAAAACAAGAAGAAAGTTTAATTGCCTTAGGATCAGACATTGTTGACATGATATAAAGTGCTTCCAAACCTCTGAAGCAGATACAATTGGCAGGAATGAATAAAACTTTCCTGTGTCTACATTTTGAGTGTAGATTGGCTCAAAAAGTACCAAAGAAACTTTTTTTGTACTTTTAACCTTATTTTCAATGTAGCTGTAGTTGCATTTTAAATGTAGTTTCAGGTCTTGACCAATAGAGTTTTATTTCATAAGACTTTTATAGCTCACAATAAAAAAATACCAAATGCCCTTGGAGACCCGTCATAACCCAAACATGGTAGCTGACTTAGCTACATTCTCATGCAGCAGTAAACACACAGCCCTGAAGATGGCTACGTCTCCTCAAAGTAGAGAAAATATTTGTAGCCATTGAATGTACCTCAACTTCTGGGGTTAAGTTAGTTCTTTAAATTATTATCAACATAAAGTCATATATTTTCCCCATCACATCGTTTTATGGCAGCCAATGCTGTATATTCATGGTGGAACACAGCCAAGCAAATACTGGATTTCATCAAATCTAAGGCATCTTAATTTTATAATGTACTATCGTTTTATAATCCACTAAGTAAGAGAAAATGCTGCCAATAAGCCATGACATGTCATCAACTTCAAGTCATATTTCAATTTCAGAGGTACTACAATGGGGAAAATTGTACATCTTAGAATCAACAAAGTAAGTAAAACATTGCTGAACTTATTTCCTTCAGAGCTGTGTAACTGACCCAGGAATGCCTGATCAGACAAAATATGGTCATTTCTACAGATTGCTAATTTCTAGGGTGAATAGAAAAGAATGTTACACATTGTGTTAGTTATTTTTATTCTCTTCTGCATTGAAACATTTCTTCACACATGGGTGGGCCAATAATTTAGGATTCATTCTTTTCTGAGTTAAATTTTTTTTTTTTTTTTTTTTTGCTGTTTAGAAACTTCAGAGTCTTAACTTTACTAATCATATGCATGTAAAATATTCATCCAAGTCTTCTTTGGCCAAAAATGAGAAGGAGAAAGAGAGAGATGGTAACAAAAACCTAAAACCAACATTAGCAACAATACAGCATCCTCAAAACTAGCAGCCACAAAACATACCGCAAAAATGCCTAGCACAGTCGGTACTTCTTTAAGACTGTGACAAGCACCAAAAGATTTGTTTAATTGCTGCTAACTGCCATTTTCAGGCAGCAAATGTATCTCAGAAAAGTGGGTGTGATGCCCTTAGGTGCTGAGGAAAGCAAAAAGTGGGGTGGGATCTTTCTTTTTGCAGGGCTTGTTTTGTTGAGGAAAATACAAGTATTAACCATTTAAAATGGAATCATGTAGTATTGCAAAGTCTGGAATCCTGAATGGTTAGTAATGATGCTATTGGTTTGCTGTTGTAATCAACCTTCATCTCAAGCTGAGGCCTTACTGCCACACCTCACACTCCATGTGACACAGGGCCAGGCCTCAGATGGGGGACAAAGAATCCCCTCACTAGGCTATCCTCCCATTACATGCCTGTGTCAAATTTCTGGTAAAGAAGTACCTATTAAATGTGAATTTCAAAAGGGGCAAATATTAACATATGAAAACTCAAATATTAGGACTGCTCAATCTTCTCCCCCTTCATTGGATGCCATGGACCAAAGACCTTTTATTTCACAGGATTTTTGCCCACAATTTCCTGCATAGATTCAAACACTGGTCACCATGTTTCCTAAACCCCAAGTGGTAAACTATGACAAAATTCAGTTCCTAAAGATAGAATCAAAACCCAGTAAATCTTTTATTCATAGAGGTAAAAAAGCAAAGAAGAGTGTCTAGGGAATTCCCTGGTGGTCCAGTGGTTAGGACTCGGTGCTTTCACTGCTGTGGGCCCAGGTTCGATCCCTGGTTGGGGAACTAAGATCCTGCAAGCTGCATGCCAAGGTCAAAAAACAAAAATAGTATCTAGCATTTAAAACTAAGAAAGGAACACATCTCTGTAAGCACAAACTGTGTTTGTGCTTACAGAGACGAACTGTAATGAACTGGTGCTGGAATTAAACTGCATTCACGTCCACATATAAAAGCTAGTTTTAAAACTTATTTTTGCCTGAATTGTCTAGAAAATACGTCTTTGGAGAAATAATGCATATTGTGGCAATTGATATTTAGATGTGAAATATACCTGAAACTACTGAGGAAAAGTATAGTTAGTATATTTTTTTAAGTTTCTTATAAACAATGATTTGTTGTTACTCCTTTTCTATCTGCAAAAATAGGAATATATTAAAATGTTTCACCCCCTGGAAAAAATTTCTAAGATGCCTTGATTGTATGCGGGAGGGGTTGGTAGGGAGGAGGGAAAACAAGCTTCCATCTCCTAATCCTGTTTACCCATTTTCAATTTATACATTTTAAAGTAAATACCCAATTAATTTCATTGAAGAAGAGCATTCAAAATGGTGTGTGTGTGTGTGTACACCTACATATGTTCATTTAGCAGATGTTTATTAAGCGACTTCTCCAGGCAAAGTGCTGGGCTTTTTTTTTTTTTTTTTCAAAGCGCTGTTTTGTTACTTGCAGGCTAGAGATGAATTATGCAGAAACTTGTTCTTAAGAAGAGCAAGTAAGGGACTTCCCTGGTAGTCCAGTGGTTAAGAATCCACCTTCCACGGGCTTGATCCCTGGTCGGGGAACTAAGATGCCACGTGCCGCCATAATTGCTGAGCCCACACGCCTCAGCTAGCGAGAAGCCTGCGTGCCGCAACTAGGACCCTATGCAGCCAAAAATAAAAATAAATAAAATAAACAAAAATTAAAAAAAAAAAAGAAGAGCAAGTAATTTATATTTTCAGGCTGACTTGAATCACTAGGGGGGAAATATATACACGTGTGTGTGCACACACACGTGAAAGGAAGGGCGAAAGAACATTCAAGTCCTGGGTTTGAGGGCTCTGTACTGATCAGAAGGAAGGAGAAAGGTTTTGGACTCATCTGTATGTAACTACCACCCATCGCCTTGAAGGACACAAACGCCCCAGTCTCAAAATCTCTTTTCTGTCTGTCACATGAAGAGAGGAGACCTAAGTGTTGAAGGTCTAGATTGAAAACACCTTCCTACGTCTGAATCTGTGACTCAGTCTTAAAAAACAAGAGAGCTCAGCCAGATTCTTGCTTAAAGTTTGTGTTGTTTATATTAACTCAACACTGTTTATATATTCTTATTCCCTCTGGACCATATATAAGAGAACCAAAAACATCCCTAAATCTCATTGTGTAATTTATTCCTAATCATTTTCTCTCAGTGAAGCACTGAATTTGCTAGAAGTTTTACTTTTCCCACACTCTGTGAGGGGTGAAGTTACCAGCAAGTGGCAAATGATATGCACAGATTTCAGGGACTTTGAAGTCAGAATGTCATCTGTCCTGACCCATATCTTTGGTGAAATCCATTTGGTGGTCCATTGTGGCTTCTCTGAGCTCAAGCATCGTGCTGGGAGATGACTCAGGAAGGTAGCTGGGGTGCACTAGGGCCTGCAGGGAACCCCCAGTGCAGGGGACAAAGGCTTATCCATTGTCCCTTGATTATGAGCAGAAATCAAAGGAGTTGAGAAAACTCTAATTTAAAAAGATACACGCACCCATGTTCATAGCAGCACTATTTACAATAGCCAAGACGTGGAAGCAACCTAAGTGTCCATCAACAGATGAATGGATAAGGAAGACATGGTACATATACACAATGGAATGCTACTCAGCCATAAAAAAGAATGAAATAATGCCATGTGCAGCAACATGGATGGACCTGGAGATGATCATACTAAATGACATAAGCCAGAGAAATACAAATACCCTATGATATCACTTATATGTGGAATCTAAAATATGACACAAATGAACTTATTTACAAAACAGAAACAGACTCACTGACAGACATAAAAACAAACCTACGGGTACCAAAGGGGAAAACGGGCAGGGGAGGGATAAATTAGGAGTTTGGGATTAGCAGATACAAACTACTATATACAAAATAGATAAACAGCAAAGTCCTTCTGTATAGCACAGGGAACTATATTCAATATCCTGTAATAACCCATAATGGAAAAGAAAATGAAAAAGAATATATATATATGTATATATATATATATACGCATAACTGAGTCACTTTGCTGTACACCAGAAACTAACACAACATTGTAAATTGACTATACTTCAATTAAAAAATAAGAAATCAAAGGGGTTGAGACTTGTTTTCTTCTCCATCCCAAACCACCATGCCACATCCATACTGGCATTTTTTTAGTTTGAGTTAAAAATCATAGCATTAAAAGTTTTTATAAAATCTTTTTATACAACTCTTAAGTTAAAACTTAATTGCCCAATCTACCATGAATTCTTGAACTGTTCCCATAAATTTATGTCAAGAGGAGAGAATTTCTTGGTTTTTCTGTCAGTCTTTCCATTGGAAAGGCAAAAGGAGTCTATAAAACACGTGGCTGTCTCTAACAAAGACCAATTCCTAAACTTGTTTCTAAAAGTAAACCATTTTAAAACACTTTGCAGTTCTATAAGTAGTTGGTTTTTTGACCCTTATCACACATCTGTGTATGTAATAGTTTCATAATTCCTGCATTGACTCATCATCTTCTTTCTAGTAACTCCTGATACCACATGTCAGTATGGGTTGTAGATGAATTAAAAGATAGATAGGTAGTTAGATAACTGTAGAAGTACAGATATAGATAAACCATGTATACATGGACACAGGGAAAGTCCATCAATGGAATAAAATACTATTCCAGCCACTATGGAGAACAGTATGGAGGTTCCTTAAAAAACTAAAAATAGAACTACCAGATGACCCAGCAATCCCACTACTGGGCATATACCCTGAGAAAACCATAATTGAAAAAGAGTCATGTACCACAATGTTCACTGCAGCTCTATTTACAATAGCCAGGACATGGAAGCAACCTAAGTGTCCATCGACAGATGAATAGATAAAGAAGATGTGGCACATGTATACAATGGAATCCTACTCAGCCATAAGAAGAAACGAAATTGAATTATTTGTAGTGAGGTGGATGGACCTAGAGTCTGTCATACAGAGTGAAGTAAGTCAGAAAGAGAAAAACAAATACCGTATGCTAACACATATATCTGGAATCTAAAAAAAAAAAAATTGTTCTGATGAGCCTAGGGGCTGGACAGGAATAAAGACGCAGACGTAGGGAATGGACTTGAGGACACGGGGAGGGGGAAGGGGAAGCTGGAACAAAGTGAGAGAGTGGCCTTGACACATACACACTACCAAATGTAAAACAGATAGCTAGTGGGAAGCAGCCGCATAGCACAGGGAGATCAGCTCGGTGCTTTGTGACCACCTGGAGGGGTGGGATAGGGAGGGTGGGAGGGAGACGCAAGAGGGAGGGGATATGGGGATATATGTATATGTATAGCTGATTCACTTTGTTATAAAGCAGAAACTAACACAACAATGTAAAGCAATTATACTCCAATAAAGATGTTAAAGAAAAATACTATTCTGGTAATAGAGAAGATTCCCTCTAGAAATAACTAAAAGAATTGAGAGCCCTGTATTTCCAAGTGGCCCCAAAGAGATGGGTGTGTGGAGTCAGAAACCACCCAATTTCATTTAAATACTGATGAGATACGATGCAAACTCTACAAAAAGGATGAGGTGGAGAAACAAGGGTCACTTTAAAACTTAAACTGGAAAGAGTAAAATAGGGAGTCCTTGCCAACAGCTCAAAAAGTAATTTGTTGCTGCTTCTGACAATGCAGGGCATATTGAGAAAGCACGGCTGCTTTTAAATCTAGCACTGTAGGAAAGCAGCTGGGCACTCGATATATGGCTTTCGTCATAGTCCGTTGCAGAAATTAACAACGTAAAGAGATATGCCTTCCTTCTCCTGACTGTGGCCAATATATCAAAAACGAATGAACTGTCCCTATAACTAGTGGAAACCCTTTGCTTTGGGGTCTGTAAACAATAAGATATCTAAATACCTTGACTGTGGAATTAGTACCAATATCTTTTGCAGAATACTCTTAAGCAAAGCATATTGGCTATTTCAATAACCAGTTTCCCACAGATGAACAATCATAGCTCATGTTCTGGGTCCCCCAGAGTTCCACTGCCCAGGACAAAAGCAAGTCACAACTGTCACTTCCAGAAACACATCTGACTCATCATGGATTTCACATAAAATGTGCACATGCTTGGGGTCAGACACATAGAGAATGGCAGGCTAGACTAAGCCAGGGCATGTGCTTAGGAAATTGGGACCAGAACATTGATCCCATGGGTCACTTCCAAACCCATTTATTTCATGGATTCCAGTCTGAATTGTCTTGTATTCTTCTAAGCAGTTTTTTATTAGATTAAATCACCAAGTGGATGAAATCCTATGCTTCACTGCATCACACACCACAAATCAACTCGAGTCCCAAGATGAGGCACCAGTGAAATGACTAAGGGACACATGAGTTCCTGGCTATGGCTCCCAAAGCAGCCCTCATTCAACTTTTTCTAAGATCCTGGGGACAGGCAACTTGGAATGTGCAGAATAAGCCCAGGAGGGGCCACACAGAGCCACTTTGAAACTTTCTCCATACAAGTCACTCCTGGTCTGAGAATTAGAACCCCAGCAGATTAAACTGTTCAGAAGAATGCTTTCTTAGTGCTGCAGTGGACCTGATAGTTTCACAGCTCACCTGTTTTACTCCCAGCCAGCCGTTCGGCACTCACCACTAGATTGATGGTTGAACTAGAAGCTGACCTCGCCGTTTGTGGAGATGGAGGCTGAATTTTCTCTATAAAAGAAAAAGATACACCACTAATAGGTAACTCAGAAAATGAAAGGCTTAGGAACCCTATGGGACTGAGGCAGGCCTGCCGTTCTGGGTCATGTCTTATGTAAGGAGGGGCCACTGAAACGTAGAGACCCAAGAAGTCTCCACACACACTGCTTATGTCTGTTGTCTGCACGTTTGATTCATCTCAACAAGCAAACGGAGGAAATTTCTGAACCTGGAAGAGATCCTCACATTTTTCCACATAACATCTTCTGCTTCCGTCCAAGGAAGTAGAGCCCTAGGGTTGAAGGGTCTTTGGACTCAAATCTTCATGGGTTGTATGGTAACTGATGGGAATTGCCTTTCCTCAATTATAGTTCCTTGATATGAATAACTCTGGTCCAAGAGAAAAGAATGGGAGCCTCCCCTCCACGTCCCAGGAACAGCAGGGGTCAAGAAGAGTCAGGGGTGGGGGTGAGGGTCCAGGAGAACTTGGGGAGGGGGCTGGGAAATCATGCCGGCCAGGACTTGGGGCAGCAAAGGAGCCACAGGGCCAACACAGCAGAGGGCAGGGATGGCCCCTGGGATGAGAATCCCTAAAGAGCCATGACTCAGTGGTGTTTTCTGTTCAATGACCATGGAGACATGCTTCCGACACGGGACATGGTGGGCAGCCAAGACCCAGCCAGGTTCCATGACCATATTTCTTCCTCCCTGGGAAGGGGCTGCACTCAGGCCACATGGATCTGGTTTCCTGCATCAAGTAGCCCAGGACCCCCAAGGCAGGACAACAGTTCACAAGGAACCCATTTTCCATTTCGTTAAGTTATCAAGTTGGGTGCAACCGAAACACACAGGATTTCGCTTTAACCTTGTTGCTGTTTCAGAAAAAGGTCAGTGAATAAGCACTGTTCCCTTTATGGCGCCGTTGGATATCCCATGCAGAGACAGGCGCCAACCGCCCTTAAACCGACAGGGCACTTACTTGTACTGAAACTGCCTTGGTAGATGGCTCTGACCTGAGACCTTAGGTAACAGATCACCGTGACATGGTACGTCTGCCCAGGGAGCAGGCCCCCGATGACGTGGTCCGTGACCGTGAGGTTCTGCTTCAGAACCGGGGACTGATCGTGGGCCGAGGTGATGGTGAGGTTGTATAAATAAGGGCTGGGGGGCTCGGGCCTCTCCCAGTGGAGTTTGACGCTGTTCTCTGTGATTTCAGACGCGTGGACCTCTCGGGGTGCCTTAACTGCAAGATGGAGTGCTGAGAGCAGGAGACAGAAAATAAAACCCTAAATGACTGTAACACACAGGCCGGAGATGAACTCTAAAAGAGATGTACCAGTAGACGGTCGATCTGAAATTTAGGTGAGGCAGACAACTAGTTTCGCTTTCAAGCTCCAGAGAAATACTGATCTTGTAACCTACCAGCATATGTGAAACGTGAAATTCACAGCAATCAAAAATCTCATTGTTCATCGGCCAGGTACACGATTACCTTTTTTTTTCCTGTTGAAAATCTCTCTTATTAAGGAAATACTTTGAAAATGTGTGGTCCAGGGTGCTTAATCTGAAGCGTTCAAGACAGAATGAGGCCCCTAACTTAAAATATATTAAATATACATCATGGAACTTTAGGGTATGACATGAAATTCTTTCAAGGGATCCCTGCTTCTCTCTCTTCATAAAATGAAGACAATCTCCATTTTCTCAGGAGCACATACATCCTGCCTTCACTTTTCTATACAGTTTGTGACTCTATAGGAACTTCTAGCATCTTCTTTGCGGGAAAAATAAAATAACACAGTCTGAGTCCCATTAAGCCCACCAACCCCCAACCCCCGAATCTAATCCAGCCTGGAATGCATTCTTCCCAGGGGCAGTACCAGCACGTAGTTCAGTCTGTGGGGATGGAACAATCGTCTGGGCTCTAACTTTTCAATTTGCTAAACGCAACGCCCCAATGTTGCCACAGCACGAGGCTTGGGCCTCTTCTCTATGGGTACATGCTTCCCAGCGGGGACAAGGCTTCTGCAATTACAAAGCTCCATCCAGACCTTTGGGAGTCATATTCTAAGGGAGGCGGGTCTGGCTCCAGAACTAAAGCATAGAAGCATAAGCTTCACCATTTAAGAGCTGACAACAGGCTTTTTCTCTCTCTCTCTCTCACTCCCTCGATGGGGTCTAAAACCCTACATCTACTTAGAACTCATCCCTTTAACTGAAGACAGTTGCATTTCCAGGAGAGGTGGGTGGTGGCCGCCCACTGACACCCCTGAGAGAATGAGCTGCTCCCATGCTTGCCCCAATGGGGGTTTGGGGCTGGGGTGGGGAGTGGGGAAACGGGCAGCAGAGGCAGCGGAGGGGTGGGTATTTCACCTGCTCTTTGCTTGGAACTCACCAGCCTCATGGCGGGCGGGGGTGGGGGGGCGGAGAAGAGAAAGATTGCTTTCTAATATAGATAAAAAGGGATGCTTTGGTAATTCCATGCTCAAACCAGCACCTTTCAAAATACATCATCTAGATGTCAGATTGCAGATCAAGGACCGTGTCTGGATTGCTTTGTAAACAGGCTTCAAGGGACAAGCCCTGGACACAGTAAATGAGACATCCCAGGTAGGTGGCTTTCTTACCCATGGGCTTAGCAGTGGCTGGCCTGGTGGCGGCCAGTTTGGCTGCCTGGGGCCTGGGGGCCTCGGGCTTTGCGGCCATGGGTTTGGCAGCAGCAGGGGGTCTGGCAGGGGCCGGCTTTGCTGCTGCGGGCCTCGCAGCCAGTGCGGGTCTAACTGTGGCTGTCTTCGAAACCTCCGGCTTGGTGGCCACGAGCTTGGTGGTCACAGGCTTGGCGACCTCGGGCTTGGTGGCCACTGGCTTGGCCAAGGACTTGGAGGCCTCGGGCTTGGCAGCCTCAGGTTTGGTGGCCGTGGACTTGACAGCCTCGGGCTTGGTGGCCATGGGTCTCCCAGCCACGGGTCTCTCGGCCACAGGTCTCGTGGAAGCTGGCTTTGAGGCCGGCAGGTTTACCACTGTTATTGGTTTGGTAGTGGTGGTCACTGGCTTTGCTGTGGTCACCGGTTTAGATGTAGGACTTGAAGTAACATTATTTGGAACATTTCTGTTAAAACATATTAAATATTATTTCAACTCATACATATTTTCTCCAGCTATCTAAAATAGACAAAGACATAACTCCATGTGCTATACAAAATTTGCTATCTCACCAAAATGCATGCAGTAGCTTTTACCTATTACATATTGCATTGCATATACTAAATTCCTTCCTTTTAGGACCTGTGCCACAGAAAGACATCGAACAGCATATAAAAAATAGAATTATCAAAAATGAAGCCTCTATTGTACTATAAATACACCTGAAATCTTATTTTCAGTTTATAAAAGCTGGAAGAGAGCAAAGAAACAGAAATAAATATTGTCATAATAATAATACTTATTGTTCATAATAAATAGTAAAGATAAAATATTTAAATAATGCTCTAATTATAAAAATTGACCAACTGAAACACATACACCAAAAACTAAGGTCAGTTAATAGCTACGCTCGTTATAAGAAAGTAGCCACTCAACAAGATGCTGTGTTAAATGAAGCTCTCTACGAAATAGACAGACATAGAGGACAGACTTGTGGTTGCCCCCGGCTGGGGGGGCGGTGGCTGGGGGAGGGATGGAGTGGGAAGTTGGGGGTTATCAGATGTAAGCTATCATATACAGGATGGATACATAACAAGGTCCTGCTGTATAGCACAGAGAACCATATTCAATAACCTGTGATAAACCATAATGGAAAAGAATATTTTAAAAAATGTATATATGTATAAGTGAATCACTTTACTGTACAGCAGAAATTAACACAACATTGTAAACTAACTATACTTCCATTAAAACGTTTAAATAAAAAAATAAGCAAGTTGCTGTGTTGAGCTGGAAAATGATCAAATCGGCATACGCTTTCATTCCTAGGGCGTGTTGTGTATTTTCGTTTGTATTAATTTTTGTGTATGTGGTTGTTTTTCTCACAATTTCTTGATTTACTATGACTCCCTAAAGAGAACAGCAACATAACCATCAGACATGCTAGCGCAGACCCAATTTTATTCATTACTTGCCCTGAGATGAACGTTCATTATTTTATAGAAATGTCATGCTATATGGCATAGGCAGTATAGTTGCAAGTTGCTGTCATAAAACTTCAGATACCAGGTTGCTTTGTTCATTCTGCTTTCCTAAAGATAAAGTTGAGCCGACCTGATGGAATGTTCGAGGGAAATTGTACAGATAATACAAGGCTAGAAAAACAGAACCTGTGAACCTAGATCAAGCATCACAGCACCAGAGAAGGGTCACTGCTGCCTTGGGAATGATTTTCAACGTACTAGGCTGAAATGCGAAGCGTTCCCTCTGAGGACAATGGCAAAAGCTGAAGGAGTTAAGGGGTATAGGGAGAAGCATGGGCAGTTGGAAGAGGTCACCCTGGGGCTCAGCCAAGAGTAAGGCAGGTAGTCACTTTACAAGGATAATTCGAATCTGCATCTCATCTGAATGCAACAGACAGAACCTCCCCCTCTCCCAAAGCATGATCCTCTGTGGCCTTCTCTTGAGGGACACAATTGCTGGTACAGTGCCTGACCTCAGTTCCTGCCACCATGTCCCCCTTGCCCAGTCCTCTGTCACACAGCCACAGTGGTCTCCTCTCTACTCCTGGAGTTGGCACCAACGACGGCACTGGACATAAGGCTATGGAGCATGTGCCGAGCAGCCAGCATCACCATGGGCACTGCAGCCCCACCCACCTCCCATCCATCTCATCGGTCTTCCTAGGAGACCATGCATGTCCCCCGCCTTTGCTAACGCCATCACCTGTGTCATTACGGCATTAATCATTTTGAGAGAAGGGGAGTCCATTTTTTGCTTAATGTGTCCAATCTTTCTGTATGAAATCATTGCACACCAGTTAGAGTAGACTGTTGGGACGTATGGCCCCAGTGGCCCCCTTTCTCTGTACCCACACCCTTTGGGATGTGATGTGGCAGGTTCCCCCAACAAGCCCAGCTCCCCACTCTTGAATCTAGCTAGGCCAGCTTTGGACACGCTTTGGCCAATAGGATAGGGCACAGGCAACAGTGTGCCAGCTCTAGCCTAGACCTCAGGAGGACTTGCTCACCTCCACCTTCTCTCACGGAACCCTCCCAGTCTCCTTGTGCACAAACCCAGGCTTGCCACATGAGACCACCATAGACCACCAGTCCACAGCTGACCAGCAGCTGACCACAAACATGAAAATGAGCTCTGTAGAGGCCAGAAGAACTGCCCAGCTGAGCCCAAGCAAAACCCACCAGCCCACAGAATCTCAAACTACATAAACAGTTGTTATTGTAAGCCACTAAGTTTCAGGTAATTTGTTACGCAGCAAAAGCTAATGGATACAACAGACTCTTCCTCTGAAATGCTCCACGTGACATTTGGGAAGTCACGTTTTCTGGATTTCAACACCCTCACCCCATAAAGTTAGGCATTGGCTGAAGGACCTCTGCATTCCCTCTAGCGCTCTAATTTCTAAGACAGTTACTATAATCACTTACATTTGTTTGTAACCAAACTGCACAAGATTCTTTGCCGGTTGGTCCCCTTGGAACCAATCACACTGTTTCCTGATATCTGGGGTCAGGTAAAAAGCATCTTTACCTAGAGAAAAAGAGAGAAGGAAATATTTAAGGGCATGTGAACCACATGCAAATTAAAATCAATCTGCTAAGGACTTAAATGGATCACGTATAGGTAGTCCATGAACATTTGTCAGATTAATTCATTCTTCCAGACAATCTAAGTCCAGTGATTTGAAACATGAAGCATAATGGTGCTTGATCCATAAAACACCTTAAGCCAGTATCTCCTATTTGGCAATATTTGGGTGATTAGGTTAACGGTAGCATTTACTCAATGTGAGGGGAGACAGGAATAGAAGAAAAATCAAGTGCAGAATGTACCAAGTTCCAAGCTCTAGAACATCACATTATAATAGAATTACTTTGAACATTTTCTCAGTGCTGTTTAACAAAACTTCTGTTTTAATTTTCCAAAGATGGTAATAGTGGCTCCTGGGTGAACTCGCTGGCCTACCCTTGCCTCACATTTCTCCCCTAAAACTTTAGGGAGACAGGTCACACTTTATAAATCTCCCTCATTTGTTAGATGCTTTCCTGTGCCTGACTCCATCAAGGCAGTGATAAATGACACACCTCCTCCAGGATGTGCAGTCTACTGGGACCACATACCCATAAATGAATGACCAACGGGCCATGTGACAGATGCAGTGAGTACAACATCCTGATTAACACTGCTGCCCGAGCCTTGGGAGTGGGGACCATCGCAGTGAGCAGGGGGTCTGGAGATACGTTTTGAAGATGAATGCGGGTTTGTTGCTGAAGCAAGGGTGGAGATCATTTAGCAGAGGGAGAGACATATCGGGTAAAGGCTCAGAGGTATCCAAGTGTATGGTTGGGGGCTAAGCCCAGATCAATGCTGCTCCTTCTAGAAGCTTCCCTGATCCCCATCAGGGCACACTCAATGTGACATAACAGCATATCATGCCATGCCTAATAAATGTGCACTTGACCCCTTCACCCACCTAGACTATAAACTCCCAGGGACACAGTCCATGGCTGGGAGGGGTCTAGTCAAGTCTGGTTGAATAAACGAGTGAACAAGGGCAGGATTCCCGTCTGTGTCAACTGCCGACCCCAGCTCCTAACAGTGTGTCTGGGATGTGGTCGGTGCCAGTATATACTTGTTGAATGAATGGACAGGTCAACATGGGCACACTAGCTATCATTCCCGTGCCTGCGGCCCCATCCCTGGGGGCCAAGTGTGCACAGGACTTACTGCTGATGAAGGATGGCAACAGCCTCCCGAAGCGCATCAGAGGCTCTTCGTTGAGCTCAGTAGACTTGTCCATGAGTTTGAAGAAGATGTCGTTTGGTTCACTGGCGAAGCTGTACAGCTCCTTGACGTTCACCTTCCTACCAATGCCCAGGATCACGAAGAAGTAACCCTTGCATTTGGCCTGCAGGATGGCTCTCTGGGCCTCCTGCAGCTGCTGGCTCTGCACCTCGCCCGTCAGCATCAGGACCACGAGCTTCAGGTCCCGTGGGTTGGGTGCACTTTCAAAGATGTTCTCAATGGTATAGTCGATGGCACTACCCAAAGCCCTGGTGCCCTGGAGCTGTGCCATCCTGCTGCCAAGGAAGGCCAGGAGCTTCTCCTTGGAGCCGTAGTCAGCCAGGGAGAATTCCACCTTTACGGGCGGCACGCTGGCGTTGCCCACGGACTCATAGGGTGCATGCTGCACGACCGCCACTCTGGCGAAGTGCTGGGAGGTCTTGGGGTCCGGGCTCATGTCCAGCTGTTGGACCAGGTACTGTATGTACTTCCTCATCTCATTGAACTGGAATGGAGTGGTGGACTCGGAGCTATCTAAGATGAAAACCATGTCGATATCCACGTCGCTGCCCGCTGCCCTCCGGTCCCTGAAGGAAGGCCTCCAGTTGCCAAATCCACAGGATGGGTCGATGTTGCAGATGTCTAGAAAGAAGCACGGCAGCCCGTTTATTCTGTGACTCTCCTGGCGAGACACTGCACATCAGTCTGCGGGGAGTCTGGGGTCATTAGAATTGTCACATAATGTAGAAACCTATGTATACCTTGCTGACAATATCATGGCCAGATTTCAGTTTTCATCACCTAGCACTTACCAGAGGAAACAAATCAAGCTGAAATCCTTGTTAACGTACTATGGCATTGGCATAATGAAAGAAAAGAAAAGAAAAGAAAAGAAAAGAAAACTACCTTGCTTCTTTGCCACTCCTTGAAGAAATGTGTTCCAGAAACACATTACCAGATAATAAAAAACAAAACCAGATAATAAAATTCTGGACTCCAAGGTCAAAATATAAGCAGAGCCCACTTCCTCCTTTGTTACCTATAGACCTAATCATTCTCTTAACGAAGAGAGGCTCTGTTTGGGGGCAGTCGGCTTTTAGGATGGGAACTACTTACGCAGCATATACACTGGTAAATACAGGACTATGTGAATCTTCATTTAACTCAAGCTCTTTGTACAGGTGATGATTATTCACTCAAAGGTCCCTCTGTAGATAGTGTGTTTTGCAATTGCAGCCGGACAGATTTTTTCTCTCTTAGAGAAGCACCTTACCCAAGCAGACGTGACAAGTCAGGACTTTCTCCAAGAAGTCCGTGAGGTCTCCACTAGCTGGTAGGACAAGGGCATGACCCACCGCTGTGTTATTGATCTGGTTTAAACAAAAGGAAATCCTTAGTAGGAGTACACAGGGTAAGTTACCATTAGAAAATGTAGCCAAAGAATACACATCAATTAAATAAACACAATTATTTAATAAACACATCAATTAAATAATTATTTAATAATTATTAAATAATTAAATTAAATAATTATTTAATAAACACATCAATTAAATAAACCCCCCAATAGATCAATATCTTCTCTTTCTTGGGAAACGGGGTTAGGAAGGAAGGCACTGATTATGATAGGAAAACAGGTTTTCTCCCAATGAGATGAACCAGTGTTCAAATCCCACTCCTGCTGGACCTGAAGCGCAATTATTTAATTTCTCTGGAATTCAGTTTCCTTAGCTGCAAAGTGGAGATAATGGTAAATTCCCACAAAGTTATTTGGAATATTAAATTGGATAATGTATGTAAAGTACCTGGTATAGCCTCTACCAAATAGCAGGGACCTAAATGTCATTGTTATCTAGCAACAATAATAGGGACTAACAAATATTCAGTCCGTCCTTCTCCCATGGGCCCAGGTCTAGAAAGGGATTTAACAACAAAGCGAGTTATGAAATCACTTCCAGAAGACTCAGAATGTCCTGCCCATCACAGCCCCTGGCACATCATCATTAAATTGAATAAATGAATGAATATTTGACTTTTTGAACTTGCTGAAACTATGCTTTTTAGGAAACATGCGTGGTTCTGGATCACTCAGCCCTCACAAGGGGAGATGTATACATGATCCCCTAATAGGAACGGAAGGCTGATAGCCCAAGCCAGAGCCAAAAGCCCAATACTATGTTCTCCAATTGGCCTGGAGTTTGGCAGAATAAACCCTAAGAGATGGTGCCAGTGACCCAACTGTCTCTTGCTGACGTGGCAGTGATAAAACTGTAGAACATCCAGTTTGGAAAGGAAGATGCTAGGGACCATCTCATCCACCAGCCTCTGTTACAGGTGAGAAATCTGAGACACAGAGAGCATAAGTGACAGGGCCATGTTACTTTTGGTGACTTAAAGCTAGAAGGTGGTTGGACTGGCACTAGAGCCAAGACCTCCTCACTCCTGGTCCCGCTCTGTCCCTTCCTACCCATCATCCACCCATCCTGGACTGCAAAGCCACATCAGCACTGAGTAAATATTAATTGACTAATTAATATATATATATATATATATATATTAGTAGTATAACAATTGTACAAGTCATTTAAGCAAACAATAAGGAAACACTTAGCTGCTTCATAGGCTGGAGCTAATGCTTTCTTGTCCTATGCTTAAATAACTTGTTTCATTGTTAGGTGCCAGTCTGGCTGAGAAATATTTGAACAGGGATGCAGCTTGGGTGTGGGGCTGGCTGATGTCTGGAGAACCTCCCAAGGAGACTGTAGGCCTCCAGGGTCAGCCTGGGAGAGTCTCATCCAAGAAGCAAAGAGGGACCTAGTGGGAATAAGTCATGGGCATTTGGATGTCCATCTAGTGCCAGAGCCATCAGGATGTTCTGGAAGTCTCGCAAGTGAGACCAGCCTCAGCTAGAAGCTAAGGGGTGCAAACCCATCAGGGAGGGTACAGTTGCACCCAAGCACCTTCTCAGAGTCAGAGATGCCCAGAGCACAGACCTGCAGGGCGTTGACCAGCTGCCGGTCCTCTTGGCTCGTGAGGAACAATGGTGTGATCCCAGCATCCAAGAGCTTGAGCACGGCCTCCCTGAGCTGCGGGGACTCTCTCATGGGTTTATTGCTGAAGAAAACCGCCACCTTCCTCATCAGGAATCCATTCCGCACCCGCTTAAACGTGTTTCTGGCCAGGAAGGACATGGCAGTTTCCAGACTCTGCTGCTTGGACGTCAGAGCCACCTGAAGGTTCTTGATCTTGTCCTGGAGAACGGACTTCTTCTTGGAGTCAGCAAAGCGGATCTCCGTGGTGACCTCATTGTTGTAGGTGACCACGGCCACGCGGGCACCCCGCGGGCAGTTGCTCTCGGCAATGGTCAGGTCGTCCACGATCTTCAGGACCACATCCCTCATCCGGCTGAATGTGCCCTGGGTGACTCCCTCAGAGGTGTCCAAGGCAAAGGCCAGCTCCGTTGGGAAGACAGGGCATTCCAGGGGCCCTGTGGGAAGGGAGAGGGTTTTCACAGACAAACTACTTCCTGGAAAAGGGATCTTCTGCTTTCCTTGGAAGGAAGTTCAATTACTGAAATGACTTACCATAGCAGCAAGCTAGAAGAGAACAGAGAAGAGAGTGAAAGCCTGGTCCACCAGGTGCAAATTTCACACATAAGGATAAAAATGAGGCACAGATGGCAGAAAATCGTGTACTTACGACATTTATCTTTGATGCTCTGGACCAGGGCACATTGCTGGAAAAGGAAAGAAGATGTAAGAGAACAGACAAAGAAAGCTCACAGGGCAAGGGCTCGCGAGGCACACATGCAACTTACGTCCATCGAGTCACCTCTGCTGCCTTTGTAACCCTGCAAAACAAGGACGGGGGCTGAGACCTCGCAGACGTGAGGGCTGTGGAGCTTCCCACCAAGGAACAGCCCAGGGCCCACAGACGCATGACAGAGAGAACAAGGTGGGCCCTGACTGACCTTGATCGTTTACAGGCTCTCCTTATAAATTTGACTTAACGGCTCGAAGAGCAAAGGAGAGACTTTGAGGACAGAAGTGTTTCCCCTGTAAGATAAATAGCTCCATGCCCTGGAATCCAGAATACTCATTGCAAATCAACGTAAATCACACATTTGAACTTGAGTCTAAACGCTGCTTCTCCAGAGAGAAAAGCTGCCTTTCCCCTGCTGGCTTCCTACATCCTGTCAGAGGAGGGACACCCAGGAGTCACTTAGCTACCCTGAGGCTCCAGGTCTACGCATCCCAGGATTCCACCCCAGGGATACACTCATGGCTGCCCTCGGCATCTCATCCCAATGTGTGGCCACCGAGGGTCAAGCTGTCACCTCATGGGCTAGCCAGCGTCTTTCCATCCGGTTACCCCTGCTCATCTGTCCCCCACTGCAACTGGACTAACCATCTCCCTTTAAAGGCTCCTCTCCAGATTAAACACCTGACTCTAGTATCTTCTCCTGGGTTCAACCAATCCAACCCTCTAACCTTTCTTTCTAAGGATGATTTTTCCACTTCCTGAGTTATCTTTTCCATTCTTCTGTGAACCTCATCAATTTCAATGTCAGGAGACAGTACAGGAAGAAATTCAAGCAAGGAAACAAAGGCATTCATGATGAAGGATATGGAAGGGCTGGAGAAAGGTGCCCTCCTGGCTCAACCACAAATCAGTAGCTCCCTTGGGGATTTTATACACCAAAGGGAATCTTCCCCAAACCGAGGTCTATACTATACTCCTTCCACAAGATGCAATCAAGAGGTATTCAAATGTGTTCTCTTTAGTTTGTCCTCAACACAAACCTCAAGCAAACCTACACCAGGAAATTGTAAAGGCAAATTACGATACACCCTAGATTATAGAGTTCCATGTGAAACTTGCTTTAAAATTTTCTTGGTACACTAAAGCTCAAAAGTTCTTTTCTCCACTGTGGTATCAGAAGGGAAGTGGTTAAAAAACAAACAAAGAAACCACAACAACAAAAATGCAGGCAGCTCTTTCGTGAGGAAAAGAGATAGTGGAAAGTTTTCAAGGAGGACCATGTGTAAGGCACCCAGCCCTCAGGCAGCTTGATTGGAAATGGGTAGGTACTCACAGATGGTCCTGCGTAACCAGGGTCTCCCTTCTGTCCAGCTATCCCTGGAGGTCCCGAATTTCCCTAGAAGCAGAACAAACATTGCTCAATTGTAGCAGAAGATGGAGACTTCTCAGCTTCTGCAGTTGGAAGGGGTGGTGGAGATGATCTTGTCTAATGTCCCCCATCACCACAAGGAATCTCTCACTTTAAGAGACCTTAAGTGTCTCCAAAATTCAGGTATAGGGACAAGTGGCCCTGACAAAACTGATGTGCATCTCCCACAACTCTATTCTCTGGCAGGTCAAGGTGAGATAGATGCTTGCCTGAGAACCTTTAATAAGACCACTATGGATGCATAAGAAAGCAGTAACTGACAATTAATTAGCTCACTTTTCAATGTAGATAACCAATCCAATGTTTTAAAACTCTACCGTGAGTAATAAATGATCGGTTTGAATGTCCTCACTGAGAAAATTAACAGGATAATTGCAATGAATTTCACTATATTTTAAGCTAAATATAACTGTTAGAAGCCTTTACCCGATTCTAGGCCAAGTTGCTAATTCAAGACTCAGGGCAATCTTAAAAGGATGAGTAAACATCCACTACGGAGAATAATCCAGAATGAAAAGTAGCTTAAGAAAGAGGAGGCTGGGCTTCCCCTGGTGGCGCAGTGGTTGAGAGTCCGTCTGCCAATGCAGGGGACACGGGTTCGTGCCCCGGTCTGGGAAGATCCCACATGCCGCGGAGCGGCTGGGCCCGTGAGCCATGGCCGCTGAGCCTGCGCGTCCAGAGCCTGTGCTCCGCAACGGGAGAGGCCTGTGTACCGCAAAAAAAAAAAAAAAAAGAAAGAGAAGTCTTTTCATGGTGGGGAGGCGAGAGAATACATGGTCTCAGCCTGGCTCGCCCCTGAACTTGGAACCCTAGTAAGCACTTCGTGCAGCTCGTGAAATCCTGTCTCCGCACCGTCTGGCGGGCATGACCAAATATGTCTGCGCAGACTTCTGATGTCATTCATTGTGAGACTTTAGTCCCCCGGCACCATGCACGGAGTGGACCATGGGCTAGTGACCTTGAGACGTATTAGACGAGGGGGCCCTCCAGACCTCCCTCTAAAGGGAGCATGACCAAAGGAAGACAGCACAGACACAGCCGCAGGGTGTCCTGAGTACATCCCGTCGAAGGCTTAGGTTTCCTCTACTCCCACCCCATACTATCTCTGGCCAGGCTGCAAGTGAAGAAGGGTAACTTTCAAAGAAGCAATGGAGTCTTCAGTGCTCAGACCTGCTACCAGGAAGGTGCAGGCAAACTTACCCTTCGGCCTCTGATGCCTTTGGGTCCCAGGGCTCCGTCTGTCCCCGGGTCACCAGGATTGCCCTGGGAAGAGAGCCAGGAAGCAGCACATTAAGCTCTGAGAGGCAGGTCTAGCTGAGGGTCCCTGGGGGCCTCTGGACCACACTTCCCAGAGCGGCCAAATGGCTAATTTTGATGGATTTTCCACCAAGTTACCGGCACAGCTGTGGCATTTGCAGACTCAGTCTAAGCTTACTGAGCTTGGACTTAGCAGTTACATTAATGGTAACATCATACAGATTCTACTAGCATCTTAAGGTTTATAAAGTACTCTATTGCAGTGCCACTTCATTTAATCCTCACGAGCACCATGACAAGGACATATTGTCATCTCCATGTGACTGATGAGGGAGTGTCTTGGAGAGGGTGGGCCTTTCCCAAGGTCACTTGATTAGTAAGTGTCTGACTGAAGACTAGACCCAAGCTATGGTGACCTTAAGTCCATGGTCACATCAGACCTACATCCTAAAACAATGATGCTGTTTACCCCCTAGGGGAATATTTACCTTTGGTCCTGGGTATCCGGGAAATCCTCTTTCTCCCTATAAAAAATAAATGACTCAATATTTGATCCCAACTTAAAATCATCTAACAAATTATTCTCGAGCAGAAAAAAATATAGCCAAGAGAAAAAATTCACTACATTACAATTCAATTTTGAGAGATAATTCTTTAAAAATACAGCATGTCAGAAGTTCGAGAATCCTCGGCAGACACATACTTTTTTGCCTCTGCGTCCTTCACTGCCAACTCCATCTCGTCCGTCATCTCCCTAAGAATGAAAAGACAGCGTTACTGCAGGTGCCCCTGTCAGGCACACCATGACCTTCTTTTTCTAAAGCCCTGAGCAGTGGGTCTTTGTGTCCCTGGAATGTTCCCAGATCAAGGTACAGCTCAAGGAAGAGTTCCTAGTCCTATCCCACCCTCCAGTGCAAACAAGACCGTGTCTGTACTAAAGAACTACTACGAGCTATTGGTAAAGATGCCGTTTGGATGTAGAATCAAAGACGCATGGAACGAGGGAATCTTAGAGTTGATAGGACTCTTTGATCTATGCATATATGAGTCTTTGATTCTACTTCAAAGCAAGAACGCAAGACTCAGTCTCGCACCCTCCTGAGTCTTCTGTGCTCAGCCCTTACTCCCCTCTCCCCGGTGCCCCTTCCCTTCCTTCCATCCAGGTCATGCCTCTAGCCTGCCTTCCTTCCCCAAACCCACTTCCCTGTACTCGGAGATCTGCCCCTATCACTCTCTCTTGGGGGGCTTTCCAAACTGGACACTGTTGATTATTTCAAAAGAATCCAAAGAATTTGCATGAAATATACATTAATATCTCTAAAACATTCACAGAACATGCTCCTTAGTTAATTTACAGTTTTAAACAGCTAAAGAGCTGTTGGCCCAAATTTATAGAAACAGAATCAGGAAGAGATTTCATTCAACGGTTTGAGTAGATTTTAAAGTCTGGTTTTTTTTCCCCTCTTCTTCTGAGACATTAATAGCCATGGATTTTTAAATTTCAGTTAGCTGTAGGGAAATTACAAACACAAGAAAAGTATTTTCAAGCTTTGGGATTGTGAATCAGATCAACCTGGTCCACTTAATGTAGTTTTTAGGTGTAATGACTCATTTTACAGAAAAATTCCCAATGTACTGGAGATTTCTTTTTCCCGCAAGAGAGCAGTTAGGGTGTTTTTAAATAACTTTTTAAAATGAATTCTCAAAGTTAGAATTTCCATTGCTGGGATGTCTCATTCAAAACAAACCGTTTCAACCTGAATTGAGACCTTATCAAAGCCCATTCCATTTTAAACCAAGGACATTTATTTCTTTGCTGAAAAGCTCCATCTAGTTGAGCTCCAAAAGCATTTGCAAGGCCTGAAATGAAGGTGGTTCAAGGGTCAGTAAACCACCACATTCACTTCTCAGAAAGAAATCAAGAAAAAATGTCTCTATTCACTCCTCCTCCAGTGAAATAAAAATTATTTTGAAACTCATAAGCAGCAGGTTTCACTATTTTCAATCACATCCCCAGTAATATAAGAAGCAGCTATCAAGCTGTCTCTTTGTGGAACCAACCGAAGTTGCAATGACAAAGCCCAACCCAGCACAAGGCCACATCTCCCTGCTTCCTGAGCATCTCGGTGGAGTCAGCGGCAGCCTGGGCCCCGTGCACGTGTTGATCTTACCGTCTCCCCACGAGGACCCCGGTTCCCGATGCTTCCTTTGGGTCCTGGATCTCCGGGCTCGCCCTAGACATAAGAAACAGGGCTGAGACACCTGTGGGTCTGGGACGATTTAAAATGTGATTCCAAGCCCTGCACTTGTTCTGGGTGACATCATCGGTAGGGTTGCCACAAGCTGCTAACTTCACCTTTTAGATTTTGATGTTAATGATTTTTTAAACTGCAACATCCACGTGTGGGCTCCTGGAAGAGAATCCAGGAAGGCTTGTGTTTGTTCTTTTCGTAATCATGGCACGGGGACGTGCCAACGGGGAGGAGAGAGAGAGACGGGATAGAGGAAGGCGTGGAGTCAGCAGTGAAAGCCAGTGGCCCCACGAGGGGCGGAGAGGCAAGGCTGGAGTCACATGAACATACTGCTTTCCCCAAGAAAATGCTGCCTCTCAGACTGGTTATGCTGAATAGTCGTTCTCAAGGCTCACAGAAAGGCAGCCTGCATATAGCAAGCGGCTGTTATCCAAAGCAGCCAGGCTCTGGGACCCTGGGATTAGCTGCACGTGGCCATCGGGGCTGCTGTGCACAGCGTCAACATCTGGAGAATATTCAGTGCAATACGGAAGTGGTCCTAGTGCCGCTGGTGTGCTCCAAGGGCCCTGGGGATGCTGAGCTGTCCTCACAAGCCTGTGCTCGAAAAGATAGGGCAGTTCAGCAGCGGCTGGCAGTTCTGGTTATGAGAACGCAGGCCAACCCACTGCACACAGCCCATGGGTGCCCTCAAGGCGGGGACAGTGATCCCACTGGTGCAGCCACTGTCAACAGGGGAGGCCTAGTGGAAAAGACCAGAGGGGAGGAGAAGGGATATGCAAGCCAAGCAGCTGGACAGACTGACAAACGAGGGAGCGGTGACATGGTGTGTGGCCAGGCTCCGGCCTGGGGAAACACGAGCTCCAGACAAACCTTTCTTCCCAGGGGCCCGGTTCTGCCACGTTCTCCAGGAACACCTGTGGTCCCCCCGCTTCCCTGGAGCATGAGGAGAGGAGACAGTCAGTGAAACATTCACCCTCCAAGCCAAAGCTGCGGAAGCCCGCCTCCCACAAGCCCCACCCCACCCCCTGCTGCTCCTGAGTGGAGGTCAGATCCTGCAGCTCTCTGCCACTCTCAGCCCTGGAGACCCCAGTGCAAACGTGCATGGAGATGGCTTGTGCAAACCTAAAATATGAGTGTGACCAGTTTTCACAGGTGTGCACATGTCTCAGTAATTAACGTTCACCTCCCGAGTTACCGACTAGGGGACAGACACCCGGATTTATATGGCTTTACCTGCTCTCCCTTTCCACACCTCCACAACGAGCGCCTGACTTTACAGGTTTGGAAACCTACACACACTTTCTCATCGAGTGAGTGAATAAGTCAACAAAGGAACATAGCTCTTCAAATGCAGCTCAGCCTACAGAGCCCAGAAATGAGCCTGACAGATGCAGCAGCTGTTCGTACTGTTAACTATTTGAAGAGCTTCAACTCACCCCTGCACCATCTTAAAGTCTTGACTAAGCAGAGCTTAAATAAATATTTAAAATAAAATAGGTATCTATCAGATTTCAAACTTGGGAAGGACTTTCCAAGCAAATAGGGGCTCTCACAAAGTTCCTACTTCCCCTGTAAAACATTTTTGCGCGTTTATGTAGCCTCAGGCCAGTTCATTGCCAGTTTATTAGTCATTACTAATTTCTGTAACAAATTATAGGATGGCTCCCTGTTCCTAGTAGACCCAAGGGACACCAGAGTATGGGCACCCGGTCCTAGCTCAGCTACATCATGTTTCTGCTCATCATGGATAACAGCCAAGATAGATGTTGATGTTTGCATTGACGGCAAGTTTAAGGGACATCTTCCATGTCGAACTTGAGGGTGGGGAACTCCTTACACAAATACCAGGCCGCAGTGGCAATTTCCAGGGGCCAAATATGAAATAACACAGAGTAATCTGAGAATTTTGGTTGATTCATCTGATTTCCTGCAGATCCACCCTAAGACTTCTGCAGTGAGGCCCCTCCTTCCTTTGCTCACCTCCCAGGTGGCCTGTGTTTGGAAGGGGCAGCACTGGGACTTAGCCCCTGGAGCATCAAGAAAAACGCCCTCTAACTTCCTCAGGGTGAACGAGCCAGTTGCTCCCAGGACTGAGGTTGGCCCCAGGTCTGTGCTGCCAGAGTCGGGCTGAGGGGTCTGTCTCCTGTTCCTCCCTTCACGAAACATGGAACTCTCAGCCTGCTGGGGCAACATGCTATCCATTTAGCTAAAGAGAGGGGTGGGATCAAGACTTACCCGAGGTCCGAGAATGCCTTGTTCACCGATCAGGCCTGGAGGACCGATGGGACCAGGAGGACCCTGAAAAAGTAAAATGCCAACAGAAGTGCCGTGTGGAGGTGACACACCGTGACTGCCATAGTATCTACACAACAGAATATCATTCCACCATGGAAAGGAACTAAACACTGACACCGGCTACAGCATAGATAAACCTCAAAAACCTGGTGCTGAGTGAAAAAGCCAGACACAAAACCTATTAAATGATTCCATTCATATGAAAGGTCTAGAATACGCAAATCCACAAAGACAGAAAGGAAGTTAGTTGGTTATCAGGAGCTGGGGCAGGGGCATGACTGCCTAATGGGTACAGGGTCTCCTTTGGGGGACGATGAAAATGTTTCAAAACTAGATAGAGATGACAGTCGTGCAACATTGGGGATGTGCTAAACGCCACCTTAAAAGATTAATTTTGTGCTCAATTTTGTAGAAGCAATGGTCACCTCAATTTTTTAAAAATGGTAGGGCATCTGGGAACATGTCACAAGGCACGTAACCACACCGGGGGTACTGACCTGTGCACCTCTGGTCCCCTGCTCTCCCACAGAGCCCTGCTGGCCGGGACCGCCCTTGTTGCCCTTTGAAACAAGAGAAGATGTAGGGAAGGGTCAGCCCTCTGTTCTACAGTCATACCTGCACAAGGGTGCAGGGAGATAGTCACAGCTGTACCAGGGGTCAGAAGGGAGAGTGCCATAACTCCAGGGACAGACATTCAATACTTGGAGCCACTTTGCACTCTTAGCATCGATTCTCACTCTTCCCTCACCTTTTCCTCAGGATGACTTCATGACATGAAGCTATTTGGGACCCAAACCTGTCTCGCACAGGTGAGAGGACAGAGCCACCAAGACATGTGACTTGCTGATGACCAGGTAAGTGGGCACATCGCAGGCAAGAGGTCCCCAGGACGCTGCCTCCCCAATCATCTCCCTTCCCTTCTCCCCTCCCCACCGTCACTTTCATTTGATAATCATTTCCACCGCAATCATCGTTTCTGCAAGTCTTATAGAAGAGGCTACGTTTAAGGAGATGGTAGAAAAGATGGGAGCTACAAGCTTTGATGGTGAAGGAGAGAGTAATTTTTAACTTGTGGGTGGGGTGGGGACCCTCTCTCGAGAGCACACAGTGACTGACGTTGTGATGAGAGCAAAGAGATGGTGACTTTGAGGCTTACCTTAGCCCCTGCTGGTCCCCTTCGGCCAAAGCCGCCCTGAGGAAGAAATGACACCAACGGTGAAAGGGAGGCGGGGAGGCTGGGGGAGGCCAGGCTCCCTGGGACTTAACCCGCACCTTCACGACACCCGCTGGGCCCCAGACACTGTGCCTACCCCGCCCAGAGGAAACTCTCGTGAAGGGACACCTTTCCTCCTGCACTCCCCTCCTGCCCAGCCCTTCCACGCTGCCCTTGTCAATCATCCACATGGAAGGTTTGAGGATGACTTCAGACCTGCCAACCAAAATAAGGACCCCTCGGGCTGCACGGCCCCAGACAGTTTCAAGTAAGGAATGTGAAACAGGAAGGTCGACCTGTCTATTTTTCTTCCATTTTCCTAACTGGAGGGAGAGGTAAGACGTTAATTATAATGGAAGGGAGTCCCAGACTCTCCACACTGTCCCGGCCAAATATAACACACACTCGGTTAAGTAAAGTATTCAGCGTGGGCGTATGTGAACCTAAAATCCTGGCTGTACTTGGTCTGGGCTCATGACTTGGCAATATCTTCCCCCATGCTCCAGAAGTGAACCTTAGTTCAAATAAACGTGGGCTCGCTCTTAAGTAATCCATAAATTCCCACCTCAAGATGGCTTCCTCTTCAGTGGAAAGGTTTGGGGTGGGAATCCATCCTGGATATAACTTCGCAAGGTTAGGGGTTGAATTCTGGAGCCTGTAACGCACCAGCCTGTTACAGGCTTGGCCTATCTCCTGCATCAACCCAAGAACCAGCTTCTCTTCTCCCAGGGAACAAGCCCCATGATCTTCTGGGGCCACCACTCTGCCCTGATTCACTGTAATGGCAGCTTCTTTCATGGAAGACCTTGGCCTCCTTCCAGGGATGACACATGGACAAGAGGGGGAGGGGCGCAGCCAGGCCACTCTCCACAGAGTAGCAATCTGCCTGCCGCTTCCAAAGGGGACCTCACCGAGTATGACCAGAGGCCACCTGTGCTCAGGCCACGTGAGGAGTGAGGTAGCCCAGGGGAAGGAGGCCTTTCATCTGGGCGTGAGCCTGGCTTAGTGATATCCTAAGGGAAGACAGCCCTAACTTGACCACACTGATTTCAAACCCAAACTGACACCCTGAGCATAGAATTAACACAAACTGTGTGTCTGACTGTATTTTAAGTCTCTTCATGGAAACAAGCTTTGGCTCTACGGACAAGCTAAGTTGTTCAGCACGTTATAACAATGGAGTGCTTTCCTCATGTTCTTTTTTCATTGTAGAAATCAACAGCATTATTCAAAAATAATACTCAAAAGCTTTTAAGATAGCATTTTCAAAATTTAAGTTTTCTTCTGAATTTTCAAAGCAAGGTTATGCCCATAGTATATCACGTGCCTAGGGCCGAGAGCCGTTTCTTTTAAAAGCCCTTGTCAGCACACACCCTCTGATCGTCCACTGAAGATCCCTAACCATGTGACTGCCACGGGAGAAAGGGTTGAGGGGGCCCCGATCTGGCCCCCTTCCCCAGCCAGATGCTGAGCAGACACCTTTCTCAGGCACCCACCAGCGCCCTGAACTAGCCGTGAGAATTTACAGACTTCCAGACACATCTTCTCCCAGCTAGGAGGTCTGAGCTCTGTGTAACCCTGGGCCCTGGAAGCACTCAAACAGCTTCCCAAAGATCATTCATCTCCCTTTGGCTTCAGCAATTCTTCAACAAGACACAAAGACGAGGCATGCACTGAGCGGTCTACAACAGGCATTTCTGAAACGTCTTGAAAAAGCAATTGCGAGATGCAATTCACTAGAAAATTGACTCTGGTTTCACTGCTGGAGTTACAGCAGTACGAGAAAAACAACTAGCAAACAAAACAAACATACACCCCATCAGCCTCCCCGCCCTTTGTCCCCTCGCTCCCTCTGTATTTGTGTTTCTGTTTAGATTTTTTTAAACATTCAGTGGGATAAAGCCCAGCCAAATATTCGAAAGCAGCAAAGATATTACTTTTAAAAGCGTCTATTCAGTATGTTTTAGAAGGGGAGGGAAGCAGGCTGGGGGAGTCCAGAGTGAATGATAAGAATGAAGGGTCTGCAGAAGCAGCAGCACATGGGGGACAATGGTTTCCGAAATGGCCTTAAATTCCCTAAATAAAACATTGCTGAGCAGCTCTGCCCCAAAGGGTGTCTAGCAGAGTTAAGTAAATATCACCACAGAGCCCCCGCAAACCCCAAGAGGCACTCACGCTTTTCCCGGGTTCTCCAGGCCCGCCAGACACCCCATCTGTCCCAGGGAGACCCTGTCATGGGAAAGAAAATTAACGTAAGATTCTCGTCTGCGAAGAAGAACTTGTAACTCGAATATTGCACAAGATGCTGGGGAAAAGGAATGGATACACACAGGGCTAGTCGCACACTCTGGGGGTGCCTTAGACCCAGGTGCACTCTGCCCCCCACAAGGCTCAGGCTTGATGAGCACTTTCTGGAAATATCTATGGGGCACAACTCTGCCGAGAGGAAGCCCCTCGTGGGAGGGGCTGTTGCTGTTCCTCTTGGAGACTCCTTTGCGAGTGTGCACATTGGCTTCCCGCGGCTTTCTGCTCCCAACCTCAGCCTTGTACATCCACAGCCTTAAAGACCACGTTGTGGCCTCCGGGGCTGGCAGTGAACCAGCTTGACTTTAGTTTCTCGGGCTCTCGGCACAGGGGGAGTCTAGGTACACAGAGTGCTGTACCATGGGGCCGATGTCTCCGGTTTCTCCTTTGGGTCCTCTCTGCTGGCTGTCCTGTCCTGAGTTACCCTGAAAAGAGAACAGGTCGGGGAATAAGCCACGTGTGCAGGGAAAGCCACTGCCGCTGGGTCAGTGACCAGGAAAATATTAGTGGTGGTCTGAATGCCAGTCGCTTTGGCCACATCCCATCTCCAGATAATGCCTGCCGTGGGGTCAGCAATCATTCTGAACCCCAAACAGGGTGGGGGAGATGGCTCTTCCTCCCCCCGGGAGGATGGTGGCCAGGCTCGCTCTTGCCTTGTCCTGGTCTGGGCCAGAAGAGGCTGGCCCAGCGATGGTCACTTGTTGACAGGTTTTATAGACCCATAAAGGAAGAAAAACTGCAAACTCTTCCCTTTTCCTAAAGCGAACTTAAAGTGTCCTGAGACCACATTTTAGGGAAACTTCTCGGGTCTTCACATAAGAGGCTTTGCAAAGACTTCTCTTTGCAGCGAGAGGGCAAAGACATCTCCAGCCACCCCAAAATTCTAAGAAAAGGGCAAACCACATATTTTGCCAACATGTTTTAAAGCAATTTCAAGAATAAAATTCTTCCTTTCAACCCACTTCTCCCCACAAACCCCTTTCCCGGACTCAAGTCTCAAATCGGTGACAAGGATTTCCCCTTACCGGGTCACCTCTGATCCCAACATCCCCTCTTTCTCCTTTGTCTCCTTTGGGTCCTTTGTCACCCTAAATAAAAACCACAAGCAGAGACTGAGAATTAGATGAGTTTCACATATTTATCTCACCCTCAACATTGCATTCTTCCAATCACAAATCTTAAAAAGAACAGTGCTTCAGCATCTGCCATTTACTCATTTTCCATGAAGGTAAAATTATTTCCAGATACTTCAGGTAACCCACAAGTATTTATTGGGGACCCATTCTGTGCCAGGCGCTGGGGATTTATTTCAACAAAACACACTCAGTCCTTGCCCAATGGGACTCTCCAAACAAGAAAATATAATGTAAATATGTCACAGCTGACAAGGGACATAGGAGATGCCAAGGATGCACCCCAGGAGGAGGTCAGGGAAGGCTGCCTGGAGGAAGCGGTCTTAACATACACAAGTAAAAGAAATAATCCCTAAGTGAAATGTTCATAGTTTTTCCATGACAGTAACAATGCAGAAATATACTTACCCTTCTTCCTGCATTCCCTTTCTCTCCAGAAATACCGGGCAATCCTTTGTCTCCCTGCCAAAGACAATGATAAAATGTCATTCCTGGCACAATTTCTACCACAGACTGAGGTGTTAGTCACTGGAGTCTTCAGGACCAAAAGCAATTTGCACTCAGAGTCCAAAATCACTTACATCTTCACCGTCAAGACCATCCAGTCCAATTTCTCCTAATTCACCCTGTGAGGGGACAAGACACACAGGTGAGTATAAAATATGGCAAAACACTGGGAAAGTTTTAAATATAAAAAGAAAAGCAAGCTTAAGTACCTTCTCTCCTGGGAATCCACGAGAGCCCTAAAAGGGAAGGGAAAGAAGAAACATTAGCTCCTTCCCGGAGGCTGAATAGAATAGGCTAGAATAGGCTAAGGGCTCCCCTCTCCCCGTCCCCAACTTAAAAGTCAGTGTCTAGGGCTTCCCTCTGGCTCACTGGTTAAGAATCCGCCTGCCAATGCAGGGGACATGGATTCTATCCCCAGTCCAGGAAGATCCCACGTGCCGCGGAGCAACTAAGCCCGTGTACCACAACTACTGAGCCTGAGCTCTAGAGCCTGCGAGCCACAACTACTGAGCCCGTGTGCTGCAACTACTGAAGCATGTGCGCCTAGAGCCCGTGCTCTGCAACGAGAGAAGCCACCGCAGTGAGAAGCCCGCGCACCGCATCGAAGAGTAGCCCCGCAAACCACAACAAGAGAAAAGCCTGTACACAGCAGCAGAAACCCAACGCAGCCAAAAATAAAATAAATTTATATTAAAGAAAAGTCAGTGTCTGAAAATTCAGTGTTAGAGATTCGTCTGTTTGGCTAGCTCTCTCTCTGTCATGAGGGGATCATAAAACTAACTTGCCTGGACCTGAGCACTTGGGTAGTGTTGGCTCTCTGGCATGAGGGCTGGGCCGTGAAGGCCCGGGACAGGGGCTCCGAGGAGGCCCCTTTATAACATTGCAGTGGCCTGTCTCTCAAACGGCAGCAGATTGAGGAGAAAGTTCATCAGCCCTTGACTCCAAGTATGTCACACACAGAACCTTCCAGCACATGAGTCCTTTCCCTCTGTCTCTGGCCCCCTCCACTTCCCTCACTCCTCCCAGGTCCAGGGGGCTGAAGCTGCGGGGCACCGGCCTTCTCTCTGCCCTGGCCCACATCCTGTCTGTCCTCATCAGTGTGTCCTGACTGCTTCACACTGCCATACGAAACTGTTTCTCCAACCTCAGGCTCCCTTCCCGGCACGGTGTGCGCTCCTGAACCCGCCAGGCCCTGGGCTGCCTCTGTGAGAGGCCACTGGCTGCCAGCGCTGAGCAGAGAAGCTGGGGCAGACATCTTCCTTCCCCAGGAGGCACTGGAGAAAGTGTCCCCCTCCTGTACGCGCCACCGACCGCCCTCTCCCCGCTGGGGCCCGGTGCCACGGTCCCCTCCCCACACATGGGGGTCACTGTACCTTTATGCCCCTCTGCCCGGGGCAGCCCTGGAAACCTTGAGTGCCGTTCACACCAGGCGGGCCGCGCTCACCCTGTCAGGAGAAACAGAGGCATTTTGCGAGTTGGAGCTTCATGTCACGTGTCTCCACTGAGTAGGGAGCCCTGTGAAAGGCGTGCATTAGGAAGCAGTCCACTGGCTGATGGGGACCCATTCTGTGCCAGGCGCTGGGGATTTATTTCAACAAAACACACTCAGTCCTTGCCCAATGGGACTCTCCAAACAAGAAAATATAATGTAAATATGTCACAGCTGACAAGGGACATAGGAGATGCCAAGGATGCACCCCAGGAGGAGGTCAGGGAAGGCTGCCTGGAGGAAGCGGTCTTAACATACACAAGTAAAAGAAATAATCCCTAAGTGAAATGTTCATAGTTTTTCCATGACAGTAACAATGCAGAAATATACTTACCCTTCTTCCTGCATTCCCTTTCTCTCCAGAAATACCGGGCAATCCTTTGTCTCCCTGCCAAAGACAATGATAAAATGTCATTCCTGGCACAATTTCTACCACAGACTGAGGTGTTAGTCACTGGAGTCTTCAGGACCAAAAGCAATTTGCACTCAGAGTCCAAAATCACTTACATCTTCACCGTCAAGACCATCCAGTCCAATTTCTCCTAATTCACCCTGTGAGGGGACAAGACACACAGGTGAGTATAAAATATGGCAAAACACTGGGAAAGTTTTAAATATAAAAAGAAAAGCAAGCTTAAGTACCTTCTCTCCTGGGAATCCACGAGAGCCCTAAAAGGGAAGGGAAAGAAGAAACATTAGCTCCTTCCCGGAGGCTGAATAGAATAGGCTAGACCCCTCTCCCCGTCCCCAACTTAAAAGTCAGTGTCTAGGGCTTCCCTCTGGCTCACTGGTTAAGAATCCGCCTGCCAATGCAGGGGACATGGATTCTATCCCCAGTCCAGGAAGATCCCACGTGCCGCGGAGCAACTAAGCCCGTGTACCACAACTACTGAGCCTGAGCTCTAGAGCCTGCGAGCCACAACTACTGAGCCCGTGTGCTGCAACTACTGAAGCATGTGCGCCTAGAGCCCGTGCTCTGCAACGAGAGAAGCCACCGCAGTGAGAAGCCCGCGCACCGCATCGAAGAGTAGCCCCGCAAACCACAACAAGAGAAAAGCCTGTACACAGCAGCAGAAACCCAACGCAGCCAAAAATAAAATAAATTTATATTAAAGAAAAGTCAGTGTCTGAAAATTCAGTGTTAGAGATTCGTCTGTTTGGCTAGCTCTCTCTCTGTCATGAGGGGATCATAAAACTAACTTGCCTGGACCTGAGCACTTGGGTAGTGTTGGCTCTCTGGCATGAGGGCTGGGCCGTGAAGGCCCGGGACAGGGGCTCCGAGGAGGCCCCTTTATAACATTGCAGTGGCCTGTCTCTCAAACGGCAGCAGATTGAGGAGAAAGTTCATCAGCCCTTGACTCCAAGTATGTCACACACAGAACCTTCCAGCACATGAGTCCTTTCCCTCTGTCTCTGGCCCCCTCCACTTCCCTCACTCCTCCCAGGTCCAGGGGGCTGAAGCTGCGGGGCACCGGCCTTCTCTCTGCCCTGGCCCACATCCTGTCTGTCCTCATCAGTGTGTCCTGACTGCTTCACACTGCCATACGAAACTGTTTCTCCAACCTCAGGCTCCCTTCCCGGCACGGTGTGCGCTCCTGAACCCGCCAGGCCCTGGGCTGCCTCTGTGAGAGGCCACTGGCTGCCAGCGCTGAGCAGAGAAGCTGGGGCAGACATCTTCCTTCCCCAGGAGGCACTGGAGAAAGTGTCCCCCTCCTGTACGCGCCACCGACCGCCCTCTCCCCGCTGGGGCCCGGTGCCACGGTCCCCTCCCCACACATGGGGGTCACTGTACCTTTATGCCCCTCTGCCCGGGGCAGCCCTGGAAACCTTGAGTGCCGTTCACACCAGGCGGGCCGCGCTCACCCTGTCAGGAGAAACAGAGGCATTTTGCGAGTTGGAGCTTCATGTCACGTGTCTCCACTGAGTAGGGAGCCCTGTGAAAGGCGTGCATTAGGAAGCAGTCCACTGGCTGATGGGCTGATGTGCCAGGCAAGGCCTCCAGCATCCCCGCCTGCGGGCCCCGCAGGCCAACCTCTGCACAGGGCCTTGAACCTGCAGTTCCCTCCCCTGGAGGGAGTGGGGTCTGGGAGTGTCTGCAGCACAGAGGGCGCCTCCTGGTGGGCGGAGGATAAGCAGGCCTCAGGGTGCTGGGTCTGGGTGGGGGCTGGGCCCGTGGAGAACCCTCGGGCTGGCTGCTTCTCCATATGGTCCTGGGCTCCCAGCTCTTCTATGGGGTCCAGGCTCAACCCTGACACCTGGCACTGCCTGACGGGACCCTGGGGGCTTCAACTCCTCCCACTGGGGCCCTCTCTCCCCACCCCAGGGCTGGGCCTTGTTCTAGTGTCTCAGAAGTTCTCAAACCACTTCTGGGCAGGATTCTGCTTCCCGAAGGCCCTGCTTCAGGCTCTACCCACCCCCAAATGGACCCCTTGGTGACTGATAACCCATACCGGCAACCGCCCTCTGGGAGGCTGCCCTCAAAGGGCGTCACTGCGACAATCCTGACTGGGTTTCCCCTGCACCCCGGCTCCAGCGGCCTCTCATCTCTGCCTGGATGTCTGAATTTGGTAGATGCTGGGTTTGCCATCCTCAGTGGTCCTCTGTCTCAGGAGACATTTAGTCCCGCCCTCTGAGATGGAACACGTAAAAACCTGCACTTCCTACCCACACTTGTCATCCTCAGATTCTCAGACTGGTCTCCGTAGTGTAGAAATCTAAGTCAAGTTGTTAAGAAAGTTAGAAAGTAATTTTTTTCTGGTGGAAAAGACTGGAAATGGAACAGATGAGGAACCCCACAATTCAATCCCAACATGTAAAGAACAAGGAGGGAGTAAAGATTTAAGGAATAAAACAACCTTTACTTACAGGTCCACCCTCGTCACCAGGATAACCTCGATAACCATCTTCTCCAGGAATACCCTAGAAGAAAGTAAATCGTTTCCTTGGTTAAATGCTGTGGTTTTCTCTGTTTCCTATTTAAGCATCTCTTCACCCCCCTTCATTTGGTAGAGCGGTGCTTTCGGTGTCCCTGGAACGTGACGGTTTCCTACTCATTATTTCAGTGCAATTGTTCTATCAGGATCTTTAAGGCTCTTGATCTACCAAGAAATCCTGTGCATTTCCTATAACTTAGAGGCAAATGGGAAGCATCCCTGCTGGCCGTCCTAGTGAGGCTGCCAGTCAATGATGCCACTGGTCTTAACATAATTTTATAAAATGAAGAACCAATGCATAAAAGAACCCAGTGGAAAGGGAGGAGGGAGCAGACACAGGGACAAGGTCTGCACCTCAGATCTGTCCTACAGCACAGCTAGTTCCTTCTCCTCCCTTTTCCATCTCCCCACCATCATAGCAGAGAAATTCCCCAGCTGAAGTAATGACGGCTCTGAAATCTAGTCTCAGGCATAAGAAAAGGGTAAAACCACCGTACCTTCGGCCCAATGCTGCCAATGGGCCCTCGGTCTCCTCTTTGTCCAGAGCATTTGCAGGGAACCCCACAGCAGGCTTTCTCGGCAATGTTGTCCTACCAAGACAGAAAACGAAGTTCAGATCTCAATAAATGTCTAGAAAAAAGGCATAAATGTGCCGTCTGAGGACTGCGGCGTCCACAGCAAGAGATAGTCACCTCCTACGGCACTCCCTTGAAGGCTTAGCCATGGGTGGGCGATACAGTGTCACAAATGGACTCTGAAGAACCACCAAAGACAATGCATCTTATTCACAATGTCAGCTCAGGCTGGGCCTTATTTCTAGAAGTTTCCAACATAGATATTCAAGCTTCAGATGTTAAGTATAGCTTACTTTTTTTTTTTTTTTTTTTTTTTACAGGGAAGCCCAGCTTACATATTTTTAAGCTCCAGAAAGCAAAACCTAACAAACCATTGCAGATGGCCAGGATGGAAGGTGGTTTCAGAGCAGAGACCATATGCCCTTCCCCAGAACCCCGGTCAGAGTCACGGAACATGGCGCCAGCCTGGAGGAAGCCTGGGAGCAGCTGCGGGGTGGGATCCCTGCCTCTGAGCCTCAAGCACCGCACCACCAGTCACCAATGACTCCAGCACCCATCAGACACCCTGGACATTCCCTCCCATCCCAGCCCCTGGCCTCATGCAGGAAAGCGTACACCCAAAGTACATTTCTACCTGCCAAACTCATGATGGCCAATGCTTTCCCTTGCAGTGAATTTCCTAGAGCTTGCACTTTCTCCCATGGCCTAGGTTTGTCAATTAACTCAACTTCCTTCCACTCAATAAAAAAATCCGAATTGCAGCCCTGGGAAGAAGGTCGGAGGACGGGAGGGAGTCAGCTCATCCCACGGGGCACCGCTGCCTCCTCCAAAGAACCTCTGAGTTGAATGCTCAGCACCCTCATGTCCCAAAAGCCCCCAGCCTCACCCCCAAACCCAGGCGTTAACCCCACCTGCTGAGAGGCTGAACCCAAGAGGATTAGGAAGCCTATGGGGAGCCCTCATTTGCTCCAAAGGAAACTAGAAGAGAAGGCAACGGAAGCCCCTTTCCACCCAGAAATGGTCTTTCGTTTCCTGCATATTCTTGTTTTCCCTGTTTCCTGTTTACAGAGGGAAGGGTCAAATCTCAATGTTATGGCTTCTCAACAATCTTATAAACGAAAAGAAGTCTCTTTAAAGGGAGCAGAGGAAACTCTAAGGCGACAGCTGCCTCGACACCCATGCCCGGGTGGCTGTCTTTCCAGTTCTCAGATAGCTCCATTTCCAGGACTCATGTCATGGCAACAAAGTAGGTCCCAAGTAAAGTACGTGAATTAAATTGCCCACCCAGCGGTCTCTCCTCCATTTGCCTGGTGATAACGGACTGCGTTATCCTGAGATGCCCAATATTGTGCTATCTAAACCAGTTTGTGTGTAGATACATAAAACACTCACAAGTTGCTCCGCTAGTTCATAGTCTAGGTCCAGCAAGTTCAGTCTCAGGGGCCGGTTGTACGTGAATCCTCGCCCAAACTCCAGCTGCATCAGCTGCTCCAAGTTGGCGACACGTTCAAGGCCCACCAATATCAGAGCTCGGACGCCTGCGGGGACAGGTACACGTAAGAAGCCTCACCTAGGCATTCAAGAGCCTCAGTACTTTTCCTCCTGACTCTCTTTTATTTTTTAAAGAAAACTTCAGTATAAAATTTGGCCTTTAACTGAAACTTGCTTAATCACACTGATTAGCTGCTCTGAAGAGTTGAAACACTGGAACTCTGGACTCCTCCGAGCAATTGTTTCTGATTTGTCAGTAAGTAAGTGGATTCATGTAACTCTAGGAAACACCACCATGAAGTTTATTCATACATAAATTCTCAAGCTCTGGTCTTACGTAACACAGGTATGCTGTGGGAAGAATTGAAATCCCACATCTCCCAAGTCAGATGATAGCAGTCTCATCTCCATTGCTCTGGAAAAGCAAGCTAATAAATACAACATTCTTATGATAAATTTGCTTCAACAAATTCTCCTTAAACCTCTAGTGTTGACATCCACTTTTTTGATAGCCAGTGCTACCAAATTCCAAAGCAGATGAACAAATAGTACATCTGATAACAGGTATCATTGCAAACCAGTCACCTTAAATTTGTAAAGTATGCTTTCCAAATTTTATGTGAAAAGTGTATCTTTTCTTAACGTTGGAGTATTTTTGAGCTGTGATAACTGCAAACGGAAAATACAGCAAGATTTTTTGCTATAAAATTAATTCCTAGCTTATATAATACAGCCAAATGAGTCAAAACTTCATGTTCTTTTACAAAAGCATCATGCTTTCTAGATGTCCTACCACAGGAATGAGCCTGAGACCCCATGGGGTCTGTGCCAGGACTTGGTAATAGAGCTGTCTGTGTAAGTATGGGATCCTTGTTGCCCCATCCTGTAGCCCCAGGCAGGCGACAGAGGACCAAAATGCTGGGATGAGGTGTCCTCCAAGAGAAGCTGCTCTCCCAGAGGGTCCCTTAGTGGAGTTGTTTCTCTCTAGCCCAGCCGTGTGCCTGCCTCACCCAGGTTTACTTCTCCCATAGAAAGCCCCAGAACCCACCTTCTTGTCGGAGTTCCTCCGATGCTCTTTGTAAATCAGCCAGATCTCCATCCACCCCATCAGTAAAATGAATGACCACCTGAAGATAAAAGATACGTCAAGCGCCAGCCAAAAGTAAAAGAAACATCACAGACCCTTGAGAGAAGGATTAGCCAGTTCAAAGCCTCCACTTTACAGCAGAGGAAACTGGGGGCCAAGGCTGAGAAACCATCACCCCATGTTCATAGTTCCTTGATACTATGCAATAAATGAGGTATAAAATAAATGGGTATAGGGTAGGACTTGATTTATTAAAAAGCACAATCAACAATGGAAATAAAAAGTTTATCTCATTCTCTATTTAGGAGATGTAGTTTCTAGAAATCATGCGTATGCATGGGCGTGTACATGCGTGCGTGTGTGTTTGTGTAGCCCGTGCTCCAAAATTCATATTTTGAAGTCCTAACCCTCAGTGCCTCAGAGTGTGACCATGTTTGGCAATAGGACTTTTAAAGAGGCAAATAAGTTAACTGAGGTCATTAGAGTGGGTCCTCATCCAATACGACTGGTGTCCTTCTAAGATGAGGCGATTAGGACACAGGCACACACAGAGGGAAAAACACGTGGCGACAGAAGGAGAAGGCGCCGTTTCCAAGCCAAGTGGAGAGACCTCCAGAAAAACAACCCTGACGCCGCTCTGATCTCAGACTTCCAGCCTCCAGGACTGTGAGAGAATAAATTCCTGTTGTTTAAGCCACCCAACCTGTGGAACTTTGTTATGGCAACCCTAGCAAACTGATTGTGTGTGTGTGTGTGTGTGTGTGTGTGTGTGTGTGTGTATGAACCAATACAGAGAAAGAGAGAGATAAAAGTAAATACAAATAGAGAACATAATGCACTTAATGGTCAGGACTATGATTAAACATGAATTACTCAAAAATTCAATGCATTCAAGCTTAATTACTGATTTCCAAGATTTTTTTTAGAGCTTTAGTAAAACTAGAAGAAGATATTACATTTCAGCCCAGTTGATAATAAAGGACTCTTACATACAGGCATCACCAACCCCATCAAACATGAAGAGCATCTATAGAAGAACAGTTTGGGGAGGGGGTTTCCAGGCATTGAGGTTTGCCCCTGCCCAGTAAAACCCAGAGATGACACAGGAAGCGGAAACGAGGCGGCCATCCTCACCTTCACACTGTCTGGTGAGGCCTGCCGGAACTTGTTCTGGTAGAGCTTCAGCGTGTCCGCAGTGAGGATGTAGGGGTGCTGGGTGCGCATGTTCTGGAACTTCTCAAACAGCTCTGGCTGGTACTCAGCAAAGTCAAAGGCCTCCACGGGGCCTGAGGGCGTGTTGGCCACCACGGACACCCGCACTGTGGGCAGCTGGCTGCCGCTGCAGCTGATTCTCTGCATTTGGCTGACTCTATTCAGGATGGTGTCCACCTTGGACTCAAAGCCCCTCTGAGCCACAAATATGTTCTGATCTTTTGAACCATCAAAGCCCAGAATCACATCCAGGTCACAGACTGTAAAGGGAAAAGCAGGCCGTGAGCTCAAAGTCGAGCTGCCAAGATGTGTTCAACCTACAGGCACAGCTCGGGGCGTGGACCAGGACACCACGCTCAAGTGCAAAATGGGGCCTTCTGTGTATGAGCTCTGAGAAGCAGTTAGATCTGCCTCTCTCACTGGGAGAACTCACACTGACTCTTCGGAGCCAAAATTGTTGGCCATTCAGTACGTTTGCTTTCCTGATATTAATCAACTTTGGCAACGTATACAGTCAGTGTCTATCTAAGTGCATCTCGAGTTTGTGCTTTAGACTAAACACACTTGAGAACGCAAACCCTCTGATCTCAAATAATTGATCTGATAAACCTACAAACAGAAACAGGCATCAATCAGTCTGAATTATTTAGGGGATTAAAGAGTAAGGGATGGGGAGTAAATCTGGTAAGAGCAAGAAAAGACAGACATCCACTCCTATCCTGGCACCACATCCGATCACAGTGGTAGGTGACAACCAGGACCCAACCCACGTGGATATAAGTCAATGCCTGACACACCAGATGCTATAGGAGCCCAGAGGCCAGCGCTGGGGATCTGGGTAAACAGGTAACTCACCAACATCGACAGGACATGGTTGAAAATATGCACTTAAAGGGCATTACCTTTGGAAACATCAGGCACACCAGGACATAAGGTTTCATGCATCGCGTCATGCAGAGTTTCCAAAACCTGCTCGCTCAATTCCGACAGCTCCTGGACGCTCCCCACTCGGAACGCCGTGGCACTGTTGGACGCAATCTTCCCAACCTCCTCTGAGTCGATGTTCCTCACGCCCACTGCGAACACTTTGACGCCTCTCTGGGTGAGTGCCAGGCTCGCCTCCTGGGCATCCTCCACTGACCTTCCTCCGGTGATCACAAAGGCAATCTGTGGGACTCTCTGATCCAGGCGGCTGCCTGCCTCTGGTATGAAGTGATTCAGCCGCAGGTGCTCCAGGCCCACGTTGGTGTTTGCGTGCCTCCCCCCTTTGTAGACCACCTTGTTGATGGCATCAATAATCTGCTCCTTGGTGGAAAAGTCCTTCAGGAAGAATTCGTCGGTGGGGTCAGAGTTGTACTGGACCAGCCCCACTTGGATGGAGTCTCCCCCTTCATAAACCGTGTCCACAATTTCAGACACGAAACGGAGCACTTCCTGGAAACTGTCCCTCCGGAAATTGATGGAACCATCCAACAGGAACACGATGTCTGCTTTCTTTTTCTCTAAAGATGATTACAATGAAAAAAAGAAAAAAGGATAAATCTGGTTTCTATATCCAGAGCAAAAACACAAAACGTAAAATGATTAAAATAAGGCATTCCTGTAATTCATTCACAGTGGACACCTTGGACTCTGTTCCATGACTCTAGAGTTCCTGAATTCACAGTCCTCAAAACATGTTTAGGTGATAAATGATAAATCACCTAAACAAAAGGAAAGGAGACATGAAAGCTCAGCAGAACTGAGTCCCAGTTATCCCGTGCAAAATGAGATTGTGCCATGGATTCAACAGTCCGTGATATCAGGGGTTTTAGGAAATGCCACTGCACACTTTCCTCCTGGTCAAAAATAAATGATAGTGTCTGGAAGGAGTTGGGGGAGGTGTGCTAGAGACGGGGAAAGGGAGGGCTGGGAGAAACAGATTGGAAAATGGGAAGCAGACTCCGTGCACCTTTGGAGGATCACCAGCCAGCATGCTGAGAGCTTTGTTGGAGCCTGTGACACTCAATGACATTTGGAGATAATTCCCTGACTCCAATCAAGGGATCAAGACTGGAGTAGAGAGAAGGGAATCCGGAGCAGTGTGAGATGTTCCACCACCAGCACAGAAGGAAGACATGAAAGAGCTAAGCGGAGTGCAGATGCCCCATGGAAAACCAACCCTAATCATTTGCTCCAGGTGTCTGAGGGGCTATCACCTGGGGTAGGAGCTAAGAAAGACGTGGGTTGGTGGAGGGACTCACTTTGCTCTTGGCAGCCCCAAAGGTCAGACCCAGGAGCATGAGGTCAAAGCTATAGGCGGACAGCTCTAAATTCCCAATGATACCAGTCCAAAGGAAGAGGGTTGACTGGACCATGACCCCACCAAGGAGAGAGGCTGACTTCCAATCATGTTCGGAGGGGCGTAGATTGAACAACTTCAAAGATGCCATTTTATTCTGAGAGCCAATGAGTCTGTGGCTAACCCTCAATGCACTTTTATAGAACCTTTCAATGGGGCTATGATTAGCCTCGTGGAAGCTCATGGAAGAATCAATGACCATATGCTTTCTGAGATGCGTTTCCTTCTATTCCTCCTACAATTTCAACTCAATTATTTTTCTCGCATTTAGTTTCTAATTGTATGGCAGCCACAACCCTGAGAGAAGAAAATTATTAAAATGAATGCTAACTGCTTTTTTTCAATTAAAAAAAAAATAATTGGTGTCCCGCTCTGCAGTCACGGGTACCACAGCTCATACCTGGCCGTGAGGGAGAGGGCATGTCCACTCCCGGAGGTGCAGGGGTGACCTTGGAGGGTCCAAAGGAGTTCATGACCCTTTCTTCTATGCTGGGGAGCTCTCTGAACTCCCGAACCGTGAAGACTAGTCTGGAGTCATTGGTGATGGTCTGCAGCTCCGTTCTGTCGATGTTTCGGTCTCCTATCCCTAAACTCACAATCCCCGAGGAGCTTATCACCTGGGAATACCTGGAAACATCGTCCTGGGATTTGCCACCCAGAAACAGAACCAGGTGTTGGGGCACCCCGTCTTCTATCCGGCTCCCGGCAGACTTGACAAAGAAATTCCTTGCCACGAATTCCAGGGCTTTGCCAGCGTTCAGCGGAGACCCCCCTTTGAACCTCAGGCGACGTATGGCATCCAGCACACTGGCCTGGGATTTATAGGTCTTCAGGTAAAACTCTGGGAAGACATCATTGCTGAACTGCACGACCCCAATTCTCACTTTATTAGGGCCAACGTTAAGTCTCCGCACGATCCCGCTAACAAAGTCCCGAATGTGTGCAATGCCATCCGGCCTCACACTGTCAGAGCTGTCGATTAGGAAGACGATGTCTGCAGCATCACTCTCCACGGCTGCAGATGAAAAGGAAAAAAGAAAACTCAGGACAAGACTGGCACGCATTTGGTTTCGTTTCTGAACTTCGCTCCATGTTGCACCAAAATATCAACTGACATGAAAATTATAAGCCGATGTGTATGTGTTTAACTCTTTGGCTTTTTTTAATCAATCATTACACATTGGGTCTTTTGCATCAAAACAATTTCTGCTTCTTGAAATATTTTAAGTTCTCCAAAACTTTCTCTTTCTGAGTTTACTCAATTTTAATTTGGCTTTGGTGTCTGGGTTACAACTCATTTCAAAAATATAAACACACTTAGAAACGAATCCTAGGTTACCATAATCTATGAATCATGAATTGTTACTACCAGAAGGTATTGAGATCACCAGCATCAACATCTTTGTTGTGCAAGAAAAGATATAGCTGAGGACAAAGGCCCTCACTTCATCCAAGGCCACCACTTAGCTAGTGACGGCCCGGAGAATCCCAGCTCGCTCCAGCAGGCCACACCATCATTCCTCGTGTTTGATTCATAGTACTTCTTTTTCTCACATATCTCTAGCATTTATGCAAAGTTTTTATTTTCACTATTATACCCCTATTTTCTTTGCATGAATCCATTTTTAACTATAAAATTAATCAAAAGTCTTAGGAAAGATGAGCCATGGCTTCCTATTAATTAGAATTCTAGGTACTTCTTGGATGCCATTTATTAAATAGCTCATATCTTGCCTCTCAACAAATTCAACATTTGCCTCATAAATCACTGGCTACTTATAGTGGAAACATAGCACAGCAAAAGCTGAGCAGGTCATGGAATTGAACCATTTATCTTGAGAGAGAGAAAAGCTGGCCAGGCATACACAGCCAGGACTTGGATTCTCCAGTGGCACATAAAAGATTTCACAGAACATCAGTATCAGAGACAGCCATGCCCTGATCATATCGGAACACTGACAAAAAGAAAACAAAAATCACCAGACACTCCCCATCCTGGATCATAGGCGTGACCACTGCTTCTGTATCAATTTCAGCTTTAGCTGTGAGATTTGGTAAGATATCCAATCATAAAATTACTCCTTCTCAACAGCATTCGATCCGGGGCAAAGTCCCATTTCCTCAAGCCTTCCACAAAATCATCTATGATGAGTTCAAATCCTATCATAAGTCCTTCCTAACACCCTCTCGCTGAGATGCCCTGTGGCTCACCAGCATGTGTGTCCTTCCTCCCTGCCACAAGCAATAGACCCAGCCAGTTCAATCTCAGGTGTCCCGTTATTTTAATTTTACTTGTGAGCACCATGGCCTTAGAGCCTGTTATTTTTTATATTTTTTTGAAAAGACACAACAAAGAACAAGAAACGCCCAGTCTTACCTGGAGGAGGGTAGCGCGTGCTGGCCAGGAGCTGCTGAATCTGCTCGGAGGTTAGGGTTGTGATGGGTGTCAGCAGTTTCTGCTCCAGGCTGGGCAACTCCCGGAAGGTGCTCACTGAGAACACGTATTCAGGGCTCAGGGAGATCTTCACCAACTGCTCCTGGTCTGCATTCCTTGCAATTGTAAGTGGCGCCACGCCAAACTGCTTGAGCTCTACTGCCGATTCATCTACCTCATCATCAGACTTCCCGGAAGAAATGAGGACCAGGAACTGAGGGACACCCTCTTCAATCCGGCTCCCCAGAGGCCTCTTGAAGATATTCTTTGACACGTACTCCAGGGCAGCCCCAATGTTGATCTGCCTCCCGCCTTTGGGCCGTAGCCGCCTCACCGCGTTCTGCACCTCGTCCTTGCTGGAGTGGGCGTTCAGCAGGAACTCCACCCTGGGGTCCTCGCTGAACTGGATGACGGCCACCCGGGTCATGTCGAAGCCCACATCCAGGTAGTCAACCAGCCTCTCGATGAGGGTACGGATGTACTGAAACTCTGGGCCAGCGCTTTGGGACCCATCGATGAGAAAGACCACATCCCTCTTGCCGCTGACACCTGTGAATCAAACGTTATCATAGGGCTTCAGCTTCACTGACACCAAATTCTTAGTGTTAATGAACAGCCTCCCAATTTGTCAGAGAATTGCCACCTGACTGGTAAGGTATCCTAATTCAGGCTATTTGAGTTAGAATACCAGTCCCAGGAGAGAGTCCTGGGCATTTCAGTGATTAAAAGTCAGAGGGAAGAGGAGGAAGCAGCAAAGGGCAAGGAAAAGTAAGTCAGCGGGAGGAAGAACCTAGACACAGAGGAGCCAGGTCTAGACCGAGTGGGGATGGGGTTTTGGGAAGGAGGGGATCGAACCTGTGACAGATGACACTCATAGGTCAAGTGGGACAGTGCCCGACAACTGACTACTGGGATTTGCCAGATGGAGGGACCTTGACCAGAGCACCTTCTGTGGAGCAGGGAGAGCAAACAACAGGTTAGGGTGTGTCCAGAGAAGAATTGTAGACAGCAACACTTTATAAAGGAGCCTGGAGCACTGCTGCAGGTGGGAGCAGGGCATCAAGGGAGAGTTTTTACGAGAAAAGAAAAGGCATTGCGTTTGTATCATGAAAGGAATCACCCAGTACGTCAGAGAACTGATGATGCAGGAGAGAGGAAGAGAGCTACAGGTGACACCCTTGAGTAGGGAAGTGGTGAGGCTGCCCAGGGAAGCAGGGACAGTTCATCCAAGTAACGGGAGGAAGCCAAGACATGGACACTGATGCTGGGACAGACAGTAAGGCTTCTGGAAGTTCTTTTCCAATTTACTTATATTTTCTCAGTGAAATGGGAATCAAGATCACCAGCTCAGAGTAAGCTGTGGGAGGAGAAGTGTAGAAGAAGCAGGAGAAGGAGAAGGTAGAAAACAGTCATCTTGAAGAGCGGGAGAGCTGATAGACCAGGAGTCGTACTGTTGTAGAAACATAGGCTTTTGTGTATAAGTGAGCTGCACACACACGATGACAGCATTTCTGAAGTGCCTTCTTGGGAGTACCAGTACCTCCAATGCACCGTAAAAAAAAGATGGCGGGGGGGATAAATTGGGAGTTTGGGATTGACATAGACATGCTACTATATTTAAAATAGATAACCAACAAGGACCTACTGTATAGCACAGGGAACTCTACTCAATATTCTATAATAACCTAAATGGGAAAAGAATTTTTAAAATAATAGATATACGTGCATGTAAAACTGAATCACTTTGCTGCACACCTGAAACAAACACAACATTGTAAATCAACTAGACTCCAGTATAAAGTAAAAACAAAAAAAAAAAAAAAAGAAAGAAAAAGGACTGCTGCAGCCAAACAAGTTTGGGAAATGCTGTGTTCCCTTATTGTACTGGGGATACACAACACATATCAATTAGGGCCCAACCAAAACCAAAAAGACCCTCACTTCATTTATCCCACTGCCTTCTCAAATTTATTTGATGGCAAGCCCTCTAGAACATTCCAGGGAAGCCTTGCAGGGCGAGCCGCACTCTGCGTGGACATCAGCGAGGGAAGCAATCCCTCTGTGCAGCACCGTGCCAGTCACCCTCACCCACCCAAACAGCACTGTGTCCTACGTCGACTTTCCTCTCACTTGCTTTTACTCTTCCCTCCCCCTTCCCCGCGAGCCCTTCCTAGTTTCCGCTCCCCAAGCCTTGATGTGGACGGTTCTGTAGAATGTGAACCACACGGGAGTGAGGATGCATGTGCCTGTTCACCGCTGTGCCCTCCCCACCCGAGTGTCCAGGGAGGGCAGGCGCTCTGTGGGCATTTTGGGAAGGGTGGGTCTATCTGAGCCCCCTTCCTTCTGAGCAAGTAAGGTTCCCTCCACTTTCCAGTTCATTGTATCAGGCCTAGGAAAGGGGAACAGGAAGGAGGAGATAGAATAAGCCGAGGTCATAACAGCCAGGTGGCCTTCCTGCCAGTTAAGACACTTACTTCTCTGCACCAAGCAAAGACAGAGACCTACGAGAGAATAGACTTGAGGATACGGGGTGGGGGAAGGGTAAGCTGTGACAAAGTGAGAGAGTGGCATGGACATATATACACTACCAAACGTAAAATAGCTAGCTAGTGGGAAGAAGCCGCATAGCACAGGGAGATCAGCTCGGTGCTTTGTGACCACCTAGAGGGGTGGGATAGGGAGGGTGGGAGGGAGGGAGACGCAAGAGGGAAGAGATATGGGAATATATGTATAACTGATTCACTTTGTTATAAAGCAGAAACTAACACACCATTGTAAAGCAATTATGCTCCAATAAAGATGTAAAAAAAAAAAAAGCAATCTTGACACATTGGGTCTGGAGATAACAATGTTTCAGAGACTGTGCTCTAGCCTGATAAGCCATCTGTGGTCAAACTCCCTCCTCGATCACAGGAGGCGGCCAGCTGGACCGACCAGGGGAAGTCTGGACCTGGCATTGAACCGGAACTATCAATTAGATGGCCTCTCTTTTCGGTTGGTTATACAGAGCCTTTATGCAGAATTAGGGGTCTGAGCTGAAAGCCAAGCCTACGCCCATCTTTGAGACTTGAATTTGGCCAAAAACATGAATCTTAGCATCTTCGCAAGCCATTTCTGGCACCAAGCCCACGTGGTTCCTGATTCTTCGCGTAACTCTGGTTTTCACTCGCTACAGCTGAGGAAACAAAACTGAGAATACTTTGTAACACACAGTCCAAACAAGTAGCCCCAGATATTTCAAGGAATGAAGAGCCAAAGAATCCGCTCCTTACCCGGGCTCGTCACAGGGACCACAGATGCCCGCAACCTGCTCAGCTCCTCGCGGCTGAGCTGGGTCACCCTTTCGGAGATGACCTGTTGGATGGTCCCCAGCTGCCGGAAGGTGGGAATGGCCACTGCGAAGTCCGGGATGAGGGAGATGGTCTGCATCTCGGTGATGTCAGCGTTCCCGATGCCGATGCCGATGGGCACGGCTCCTCCCCTCTTCAGGACCACCGAGGGACCTCTCACATCATCCCCAGACCTGCCGGCCGCGAGGACGACCAGGAGCTGGGGGATGCCTTCTGCTATGCGGCTCCCGGCGGAGCCAATCAGGATGTTCCTCAGGACGAAGTCCAGGGCGGCCCCGGTGTTGGGGGTTGGCCCGCCCAGCAGCGTCAGCCCGCGGATAGCACTGACGATGCTCTGCTGGTCCATGTAGGAATTCAGGTAGAACTCGGGCCTGGTCCGGTCGCTGTACTGCACCACAGCTACGCGCACCCGGTCCGCACCCACGTCCAGGCTCTCCACCACTCTCTGGACAAACTCCTTCAACAGCGGGAAGCCGTTCCTGACACCGTCGGAGCCGTCGATCAGAAACACCACATCCTTTTCACCTGAAACTAGAAGGAAGACAGCCTCTGTGGCTCACACGGGACACAATAGGGATAATTTCATACCAATCTGTGGTGGACCGAATAACTCCTAAGATATCCAACCCCTAATCCCTGGAATTTATATGGAAGAAAATCTGCAGGTGTGATTAAATTAAGGATTAGAGGCATGGGGAGATTGCCCTGGATTATCCAGGTAGATCCAGTGTAATCAATCTCATGTCCTTATAAACGGGAGATAAGAGGATTAGAGTTAGAGGGAGAAGAGGTAAGGATGGAAACAAGAAGCCAGAGATATGAGAAGATCTGCTTTGAAGATCTGCTGGCTTTGAAGATGGAGGAGGGGGCCATGGATCTGCTGGCTTTGAAGATGGAGGAGGGGGCCGTGGACCAAGGATGCAGGCAGCCCCTAGACACCGGAAAAGATAAGGAAGTGGGTAATCGGCCAGAAACTGCAGAAGGAAAGCAATGCTGACACCTTGATCTTAGCCCAGTAGAACAGGTTTTGGATTTCCGACCGCTAAAACTTAAGATAGTAAATTCATTCTGCTTTAAGCCACTAAATTTATCGTAATTTATTAAAGCAGGATTAGGAAACTGATGCACCAATACATACAGATAGCCCTTTTACTTTAGAACTTTTCCACGTTTGAACAGTATTGTTAAGTTTCAACGTTGTCCTCAAGAAGGAATGTTGGGGGCAGGGAGAGAGACATGGTCGGCGGAGTCTGCACAACCGTTAGCACTTTATAGATGAGGGGTTTCAAATGATGTACTGCAAGTCACAGCGGATAAATGGGGGAAAACGTAACCCAGATGTCCAGGTTACAACCCAAAACCCACAGTGAACGTGCTCAACAGTCAATGTAGAGAAGCTCTAGCTGTTCTATTTTCAATCAAAGGGATTATATGTGAAATTAATTACTCTTTTTGCTGCAGTTTTATCACCAAATGCAAAGTGGTTGAGCATGAAGTCATGGTAACGAAGATGAGTACCGAGAAACTTTAATGCAGCGTTTATAATGGGAATGTGCCTGCCTCTCTTCATGCTTTATGGTTTTCATGAATGCAGAGAATGAATTATGACACAGTGATACCCACTTAAAATAAGAAATTGGGGAAATATATGAAGATGAAAACTGTGTTAGCTCTAATGTGACCGTGTTATATGGCTTTTATTATATATATAGTAAAAACTGTGTTCTTTTTTAAAAAAAGGATTATTTTTAACCACTGATATAGCTAAATTTTATAATGTCCTTAAAAATAATCACCCTGACTCTCCTGTTTTGCCCTAGAGAGCAGTTAGAGAGTCACCTCGGGGAAAGAAAAGCCATATTCCATTGTTCCTGCAGAAATCACCTGTCTTTCTTGGAAACCCAAGGAGGGCTTCTACCCGGAGACCAGGAGCCAGCTGCCTACCATCGACTCAAGCATGGGACAACTGGGCTGCAGAAGCAACCAGAAGTTCTATGCCTTACCTGGTGCTGGTGCCCCATTTTGCACCGATTTTAAGAGGTTTACAATCTGTGGTTGAAGGTCTCCAATCTTGGGAAGAGACTCCGCAACCAGGATAAAGGCAGGGGATGGTACCATCTGCTCCAACTCGGCAGGGTCTGCGTTCTTGGCCTGGAGGATGAAGGGCACCACACCGCTCTGTTTCAGGTTGAGAGCTGGCCCGTCCACACGATCGGATGACCTTCCTGCCACCAGCAGCACCAGGAACTGAAGCACTCCATCCTCGACCCGGCTTCCAGTGGACTTCACAAAGATGTACCTCTGCGCGTAGTCCAGGGCATAGCCCAGGTTGAGGGCTTTGCCCGTCTTGATCTTCATTCTCTTCACGAGATTCAGGATCTCGGGCTTGTTCTGGTGCTCATCAAAACGAGACTCCACCCTGACATCGTCACTGTACTGAGCCACCGCAATCCGGGTCCTGTCAGGTTTCACGTCCAGCTCATCAATGACCTTGTAGAGGAAGTCGCGGACGGCAGGGAACTGGCCCACAAGATTGGCTGAGCCATCAAAGAGGAACAGGACGTCTCGCTTGCTCTCTACAACGAAGGAGAGTTAGGACACAGTGAGGGACAAGAACACAACAAGCACCAAACTGACCTCAGCCCAGAACCACCAGCTTTTGGTAATGGGAGTTCACAAAATTCATCTGGTATCACTGCACCAGCAAGGGAAGAGAAAACCCACACCAGGTGTCTTTCAAACGCCCCCTCTCATCCATGCACAGGATCAGGACAACTAGATCGGTCTGCCCAACCTAACATCATGCTTCCTCAACAAAGCAGGCCAAGGAAAAGCCCAGAGGGTCCTGTTCTTATATCAGGTGGCAACCACTCTAGGAGAACAGACAGTGTTTTCAAATTGTTATAAACAGAACTATTGAAAATATGGTCCTGTTGTTCTTCTGCTTAAAAATTGATCTGTCTCTAGTGACAAAGGCTGATATGGGTTATCCACCTGACACATAGACATGCTCTAATTAGATCCTCTTTTCATTAAATTTGAGCTTATGGGTTAGAACCCAAAATAGTGTCCATTATCGGTCTGTGGGTCAGGATCTCTGTCAGTGATTTCCAATCTGCTGTGATCAGACAACAGAAAACACGGACATAGGGGGCTATGGCATGTCATGTGAACATTATTTTCGGCACACACGGTTCTTAGAACTATTTTGATTATGTTTCAGTGGGATCTATCTTGCTACCCATCTGTGATGTCAGCGACTGGTAGATCTAAGAGTCTGTATCTCATCACCCTAGTAATCTGCGTCATCATCATCATCCAGACTTCCTTTGGAAACCATTTTCCATTTTGCCATCACATAAAGATACAGCCTTCATTGGGTTTATGACAAATAATTTTCTAGATACAGCAGATTTGGAGCATAAAAATATCATATCAGGAAAATCCTTTCCATTTTTAAATGCTCCCAATTCATACTCATGTATGAAAGGGAATCCATCTCTCTCTCTTTCTCTGTTTTTCTCCCATCTCCATCTGGATTTGCTCACCAGAATCTTCAAGGGTATTGGGGCAAAAAAAATAAATAAGTAAAGCTTCTGAATCAAGAGTGGGACAACCAGGACAGAACGTAAACTGGATTTTCTAGACTTTAGACAGAGCATCTGAGCTTGCTGGTAGAGTGTCTCAAGACCCCCTTCAAAATCCTTCAACTAAAGAGAGCCCATCATCTTTCTATAGCTTATTGCCACGCTCTGGAGTTCAGATCGGGCCATCTGCCTGCCAAAGTGGTGTCAGGGGGGAAGAGGGAGCCCGGAACAGTCGGAGGGCGTTACCTGGCTGGGCGAGTGGCACTTCCTCCACACCTCCACTAACATAAGTGGTTAGGGGCTGAATCAGCTGGTGAGGCAAAGCAGGCAGGGAGCTGAAATCATCCATGAGATATACCAGGCTCGGGTTAAAAGCTATCTGCTCAAGCTCTGCCTTATTGGCCTGGCTAGCGCCCACACAAAAGGTCAGGATGCCTGCGCGTGCTAGGGCGTTGGCAGCTTGCAAATAAGAGTCCTCAGACTGCCCGGCTGTGAACAAGAGCAGGAGTTGCGGCACACGGTCCCGGATCCTGCTGCCGCCAGCTTCGGTGAAGTGGTTGTCATGGACATAGCTTAGGGCTGCGCCCGTGTTCAGGCCCAAACCCCCCTTGAGCTGCAGCTGCCTCAGGTGAGCTAGCAATTCTGACTTGGTCTGGTAGGTGTTTAGAGAGAACTCCGTCACCGGAGTGTCACTGAATTGCACTAAACCGACACGAATATGGTCGCTTCCAACATCAAGGCTGTCAACTACATTCATGACAAAGTCCCGCACGTAAGGGAAATTGGTCTTTCCAACGTTGAATGATCCATCCAAAAGAAAGATGATATCCCTTTTGTTTACGTGAACTGCAGTGGAGCACAGAAAACAAAGTGAGACATACACAACCGCAGAGGGCTTCCTCATGTGTGCCCACAGCCCAGGCACACATGCCAACATGTAGAACACAGAGAACATCAGTGAGGCCAAGCACGTCCGTCTCATAAAATATGGCAGAAAGCTGCATATTTTCCTCCAGTGGGGGCTGGTGTTTGTGAGGAGTATTGATAGCCAACGTTACGAAACCAAGTTGGCTCACAGAGAGATACAGTGCCAAAAGCTAGAATGTTTACAACCAACAAAAGTGATCAGAATCCTTGAAACAGAACATTCCTTCCCTGGAAATGAATTCTGCAAGGGTGTTGCTCCTTTCTGCATCACTCGGCTTACGACCACGGTCAGAGCCAGGTTTACCTGGGTGAGACTGGGTCCCCCTGGGTTTCCCTCTACACATTTACAGATAAATTTCCACTTACAGATAGATTAGAAGGGTTAGCCCAAGTTAACCTGAGAACATGAGTTCCCTAAGGCTAAAAAAAAATCAACAAAATTAGGCTGTTCTCATCTTGAAATATTCCTAGGGAGGCCCACTTGTCATTCTCTACTGACTCTCCCATAGAAGAGTCACGGCATTGGCAAGCAATAATCCAACCAGTGCCCATGGGGATTCCTCCTGAGTGAGATCACAGGATCATGGAAACACGTTAAAATGCAAAGAGACTCCTTGCTATGCTTGGCTGAGGTTGTGCTCATAAAGAATCGAAAGTACAATTCTCAAATCAGAGTGTTTTCCCCAACACATGCCACCAAATTCTTTCCCATCTCTTCCCTGATGTTTCACTAAAATTGAAGCCTAACAACTACTTATATCCTATGTTCTGTCAAATTGAACTTTGGCTCTGAAAGTGTGGATTAGAAGTCTTAAGGAAATAAAAGAGAGAGAGAGGATTTTAGAAGACCAGAGAGCTTGAGGAGAAAGCATGCATCCATGCACTGTGGGTCATGCACCGAACTTCCAGTGGTGAAGTTTGTGAGGCAGAAAAGCTTGTTTCTGTGATATCCATCTTCTTTAAGGACGGTGAATTGCACTGATTCAATTCGTAAGCTCATTGACTGTTATCCTGTCTTTAAAAATAACTGTTCAGTGATAACCGTAATAAATGAGGGGTTTGGGGAACCACTGGGTTTTTATCTGCACAAGCATCCCCTCACTATGCTTCCCCATTGAAGGAAATCCCTTAAAGAGAGAGGACAGAGGATGAATGCTCAGGTTTGGACCATTTAGAAGTAAACTGTCTACTTGGGAAAGGAAGAGCCAGGCTTCATCTTGGTGGAGGCGGGAGGGGGCTGGACAGGAGTCACCAGTAGAGACAGAACACTAGGACCTCAAGAGGGATCGGAACAGAGAGGTGATCTCTCGGCCAGAAGCTTCAAAGACAGGTGGTCTCTGGTCCTATAGCCTAAGTCACATGATTCTTATTTTATGACATTTTAAGACATACAGTTGTATCACATGGTGTTTTAAGTCATATTTTTCCCAAGTCGGGGTAAAAGGAAACCCGAAATAAATCTTGTTGGTTGCTATGGTTTCCATCATTTAAAAGGTGTCTCTCAGCTGAACACAAATAAAACTTGGGTTGGCTTTTTCCCCAGAGACTCTGCCTGGAGACAGCCCCCTCACGTGTCTGACACCCTCCCCACCGCACCTTCAGTGGTTCCAGAGAGGGTCCTGAGAGGCGCCAGCAAGCCAGGCAGCACGCCCTGCAAAGGGGCGGCTCGGAACTCGGCAGGAATGAACACCAGGGAGGAATCGAAAGCGATCTCTTCCAGCTCAGCCCGGTCGGCCACCTTGTTCCCGACGGCAAAGGCCATGATGCCGCTTCTCTTCAGCTCCTGGGCAGGCTGGCTGACTTCGTCTAAGGACTTACCACCTGTAATCAGTACCAAAAGCTTAGGGACCCCCTCGGCGGCCCGATAACCGGCCGCCTCCGTGAACAGGTTGTCCCGAACAAAGTCCAGAGCAGAGCCTGTGTACGAGGCCGAGCCATCCATGGGCTTCATCTTCCTCACGGCAGTTATGATCTCCCTCTTGGTGGGGTAGGTATTGAAATAAAACTCCGGCCTCACTGTGTCTGCATACTGAGCCACTGCCACTTGGATATAATCCTGTCCGATCTCCAGCCTCTGGATGACCTTGGCAACGAAGTCGCGGATTGCGTTGAAGCTGACCAGTCCCAGTGCAGAAGAGCCATCCACCAGGAAAACTATGTCCCTCTTGTTGATTTCAATGACTGTAGGTAGCAACGTGACAAGGTGAGTAGAATAGCCTTACGCATCACGTTCAGTATGACTGTCTACCCAGCTAACACCACCCAAGGGGAGTTCCCTTTGCCCTGGCCAATGTCAAGTCCATGGGAGCCCCTGAGGAATTTGTCCTAACACACACATGAGTTATAGCTGCGCTACTTATAGCTTCCCTACGGCTAGCAGGTGGGGCTCCCCAACCCCCCACCCTCTCTTAGTACTTTTTACAAAATAGTTGCACAAAAATCAATGTAGGTTTATTCACCACTTATTTACCCTATTGTCACTAAAAATGTCAGAAAGCTCTTTTCTACCATAAACCCATAGCTTGGGTTTTAGAGGTGAGAACGAAGCCATAGCTCAAATAATTAAAGAAGCAGTCAGTGTCTGCTCGGAGAGCCCTGTGCTTCACAATCCTGATTTCATGAACACCTACTGCCAAGTGCAAAACTTGAAAAAGCATAAGCGCCTCTATTCCTTTTGGTACTCTTGTCCCTGCCTTGATTTTTTCAGGCAAGGGGAAAAAAAACACCAATTATTTGGCATCATAAACTTATAAAAAGGAAATCAATGTCAAAACTAGGAAGTGGCCCAGAAGTATTTGCATTTAAGAGAGAGGCATTGTGCAGGTCCCACGTCACATGTTAAGGTTATGATAATCCAAAGACAAATCACGAAGCAAAAACACCTTAACAAGATCACTGCCTCCAAGTGACTATGAACTTGTGTCCACCTGCTGTATCGACACCCAGGCAGCACACCTGAGTCTCGGGAACCGAGGCTCATATCGGACCACAGCACCCCATCCAGAAAACGGAGAAGAGGCTTCCGAGACTCGTAAGATCGTAAATGGTCCAAGCAGAGGCAGGAGTGCTTGCGATTTATTGAATGCTCATCTGCATATGGGGAGGCCTCACTACCCCCTGCAGTCAGATGGATGGCACGGAGCACTTTAGTTCCCTTGATGTTTGATTATATTGACAGCACTGGCCCAAACTCTCCTCTTTAAGAGAAAACATGTTAATGTACCATAGATACAAAGCATTCAGGGACAGGCGCGTGGGGACCACTGCTTTGGCATTGAGTCGTGGTGTAAACAGTGAGTTCCAAGTCCTCCAACTCTCCATCGAAGCCTGCAGACACGTGGATTCTCCCTACCCGGGGGTTGCTGAGAGACCCTGAGAGCCGCACCCCCTGCTTCCTCCCTCTCCCTCTCTCCATATACACCTAAAAGCCATATACACAGCTGTGCAGCTAACCACATGTGTGCTTTCTAGACACATACAAGGAGAGCGAGCTCACCCGGAAACACCCACCCTCACAACGCGCCTTCCATACCGTGGATGTAGGAGTTGAAACGATAAATGCAGAGCTTCCTGAATTCAATAAGGTGCATGCAACACATGGGTAGATGGAGAGGAAGGCAGATCCCTTTCACCCCCCCCCGGTCTCTGGGCTGACTCACCCCCCCCCCATCTCCTCCCTCCCCCTCCAGTAAGAGTTCTCCTCTTCCTGCTGCGAGATGGCAACAGAGCCATCTCCCCTCTTTCACAGGGTTCTGCTGGGGCTGGGTGTGAACCCCCGTTACCACGGTGACCCTGAAGGTCCTGTAACCAGTCAACTGTAGCCCTCACCTCCCTATTGACCCACAGGATGCCAAGCCCCCTGCAAGCTCAGGACCGGTGGCAGAGTCCTCGCTCTCCCACGCTCCTGTTCCCAGGCAAAATCTCTTCCAGCAAACGTCCAGCCCCCATCGCCCTTCCTCGCTGCTGTCTTCCTCTGCACCCTCCTCTTAGGGTGACTCAAGGCTACTCCTAGGTGATTCTTCTCAGTGACTTGGGGACCCTGACCTCCAATAAAGCAGGTCCTCCTGTCCCCGCCAGCTTCACTGAGAAAGAAGCCACTGGAGGAGTTCACCCAAGCTGGTGATGCGTGCGCCCTAACCCAGAGGCTTCTCCAGGCTTCCAGGCATCAGTAAGCTCCAGGCCCACCTCCCCCTGACAGTCCTGGGTGCGGCCAGGTTCCCTCGTGCTGCACGACTGACCGCCACACCTGGCACCTTGTTCCTTCTGCTTCTGTCCTGCAGCTCCTCGCAGCAGCCTTCCCTGGCCACTTGACCTACAGCTCTCTTTCCCCGTTCTTTCCATGACAGCCCCCTTTAGTGTCCTCATCTGTCACACTCTGGGAGTAGTTTTCTGGTCGTTGGTTTACGTTTTCGTGATCTATCTCCCCATTATACTGCAACGAGCCAGCGGCCACATCAGTCTGGGTCCCCAGTGCTTGGCCTGGTGTCCAGCACATACCTGATAGCTAAGAATATCTGTTGAATATTTACAGATGAAGCACAAAGATTAAAGATGGTTTTGTAAGTGAGGAGTGAAAGTCAGCTAGGGAAAGCTGAAATAAGGGCCTGGACTGCCATACATAAAAATGAACTTGAAACTTCTCCTGGAACAGAAATATCCTTTCATCCTCTGTCATCAGTTCAAAAAACTGGAGCCCAGAAAGTCTGTGTGGGCTGCCCAGGATCACACAGCTCGTTAACATAAGACCTAGGACCAAAGGCCCGCTCTTCGGACAGCAGCCATGGCGCTCCCTGAGTGTTTACAAAACCTATGGAAGTCATTCTTTTGTTTCCAAAAGCATGCAAGCCCAGAGAAACTTTAATATTGATAGATTGTATTCCAATCAGAGGGAAGTCTGGAAATATCAAGAGAATTTTCTGGATGTAATTTTGCATCAATTCTTAATTTACCCCACCCAGCAATATGCCTAAAACCATTAATAATAAAATCCCTGACGGATGGGTGAGATCACCAGTGATGTAACCTGGTCCACCTGGATCTGCCAGATTTTTACCTGCCACAGCATCAAGCACCACTGGGTTCTTACTGAAATTTTTAAATACACGTCCCACCTCCCATGTCCGTGAAATGTATTTTCTTATGTGACTTGATCAGCTTTATATGTTTTTTTTAAAATGACTCCAGTCGGGCTCTTTTGCCAAAGGCCTCCCATCTGAGTGTATAATCTCTCCGTCACCAGAGCTACTCTACAACTCAGTAAACACAGGAGAAACAGTTTTCATTAACATCCCCCCAAGCAAGTGCTTTGTTATTTCTTACCTCCAGAAATGCCACTCCTGCTATGCATCACAAAACTGACTTTGGGGAGACAGTTCTCACATGTCAGCACACTCTAACGGGCTGACTTTTAGAGCTCAATGCCATCATCCTGGAGTAACTGTCTCAGAACCATAATGATCCCCAGAGATCCATTTTTAGGATGACTGCATTTTAAGTAGATCATACGCCGATGTTTAATAACCAACGTAACAGGTTTGTCGAATTAGCCCTAAAAGCACACTTTCTTGACAACTCATGCTCTAAAAAGAACTTTCCACTCAATCACAGATCTCTGGTTTTTCTGGAACACTGCAACCGTCACAGACACCACATCCAAGAACTAGCTCATCGTGGAAGGACTCGGCTGTGGGTACTTACAGGTTCTCCCGAGGCGAATCATTCTGCAAGGTGCCCACCTGACTTCTACAAAAGCACACACAGACAGCCCACTACCACACAGATGGTGAGAAAAGCATACGTACCTTGGGTGACAATGGTTGGCGGTTGCAAGACAATGTGCCTTTGGGCCACGCCAACAATGTACGGCAGTAATTGCTCCTGGATGAGCCCAAAGGTACGGAATTCCGGGACAGTAAACACCAAGTTGTCATTGGTAGCTATGTGCTGAAGCTCTGCCTTGGAGGCGGCCTGGGCTCCGAGGCCAAACGCGAAAATGCTAGCCTGCTTCAGTGCTATGACCGCGTCTCGGATTTCATCACTAGAAGGCCCAGCACTTATGAGGACCAGCACCTGGGGAACCCCTTCCTCCACTCGGCTGCCCCCTGCCCGGGTGAAGTGATTCTCCAGCACAAAATCAAGGGCCAGGCCGACATTGGCCAACTCCCCACCGATGAACCCCAGGGCTTTCACTGCGTCCAGAACCTGAGCCTTGGTGGAATAGCTGTTTAAGGAGAACAGCGTTCTGGGCTCATCGCTATACTGGACCACCCCCACTTGGATCTGCTGAGTTCCAACTGAGAGGCTCTCAAGGAGATTTACAAGGAAGTCGCGAATGACTGCGAAATTGACACTTCCGGTGTTGTTTGATCCATCAATTAGGAAAATAATGTCAGCAGAGTCTTGTGCTTTAAAAGAGAGAAATGCAAAAAATGTGAAAGCATTAGAACAAGTGACCACATGCATCGTTCAGTGTTCTGACATGTTTCTTGGGAAACCAATAAGAAACACGAAATATGGACAAACAAAACACACGTTGATTAAGGAATGTGAAATTCTCTTTTAGCTCTGCATTCTGAATGGATAAGAGGCAACTTCTTACCATCATTTCTTAACAGAAATGATGGTGTTTAGTAGGGCATTTGATATCAAATTTTCTTCTGTGCCATCTTTGTAGTCAAATTTCAACACATATTCAATTTCTGGGTATATTCTGAAATTTTCGACTAAATTTGGAGGGAACTGTAGCTGCATGGAATTATGCATTACCATACCTACAGGAGAAAGTAAAGGAGTATATTAACAAAGGTCCAAAGATGATTTCTAATTTGAGGACATTTCTCGTATAATCCTCAAGTCATTATAAGAATTTTCTTTGTCCAAATCCACAGCACAAAACAGCATCCCAGATTTAGGGTTTGGTGAGTCATCCTCCCAGTATGTTAAACACTTGATTCCTTGAGCAACTGTTGTTCCTTCTTTTTTACTTTAAAAACCAGAGTGGCTGTGTATCTACCACTTTGGGAATACGAAAAGAAGAACTCAGACAACATTTACAGTTTTGATTCCAAAGTGCTCTGATACATTTTGGTTTGATTTTCGTTTCTCAAATGACGTTTAGTTGCGTGAAACTCAAATGCAAGTCTGGGATTCAGCTAAATGTTCTCTTCATCTATTTTTGCCGTTGCCTCTGTATTCGGTCACATAATGCAGAACGATGTTAAGCAGAGTGATATGAAACCAGTCATGACATAATTATCCAACCTTATTTTTATGACATCGTAGACCGAGTGCCTGGCAAGCCCATGGGCATCTAGTAAACCCTGAATCAGAATTAGCTCCGGAGTTATACAAATGGACATAAAAAGGCTGACCAAGGTCTCTTTGCTCCCCACAATGGCAAACATGACACTTCCATTCTGTTACTGAGAATGGGGGTTTCACGGAAGCACTGAGCAAGGAATAGCAATCAATAAACTATGAACCTGGGTGGAATATTTCAAAGGCTTATCTGCTAGAATGTTTAAATCTGGCTGAGTTAAATGATATGGAAAGTAAAATTATTCTAGCAAATATATTTTAATAACCTAAGTATATGTTAGGAATAGGAAGAGATTTTATGTGAGCATATATGGTATTTATATTCTAGATTTTAGGAAGCTATGTTTGGAGTATAATTGTAATATTATATGTACAATCATTCATTCTGATATTTTTAATGACAGTGGACATTTTATACATAAAATTAATTTTTCCTGGTACCAACAAAATTGCTTTTATTTCCACAATGGAAACAGGATACACATCTTGTCTCATGGAATTAAGGAATTTTGCTAGAGTGAAATGATGTTCTTACCCAAGCTCTCCCCTTGGGGAATCTCAGCCAAGGATGGTTGCAGTTGGGATTACTGGAATCAGAACTGCTCTCTTTCTCCCCTTACATACGTGAAACCCCTAACAGCAATTTTGTAGAGGGATTCCTTTCATAGGGAAAGATACTAATGTGAAAACATCTTGTAAGGTTTTATAAGATATTAACTTAGCGTTTGCTAAGAATTGCAAAGCATTTGCTACTCTTTAACCAAACCGTAAGGTTCCTGAAGGATCTTATGGGATGGTGCGGTATCAGCAGTGTGAATTATGTTGCAAGCCATAGAAATAGCCCACATGGTGCCGGGAGCTCCAGGTTCAGCAAACCATACCACAAAATTCCTCAACATTTCCCAGGCCTAAACCAATGACCCTGAGGGACAAAGGAAGATTTGCCCCTTACTCAGCAAACCGAGACCTTTAAAGGAAGGACTAACTCTGAACCTAAGATCAATAAAAGAAGAACGATCCCTAAATCACAGATGACTCATTCCTTATTAATTTATTACTTACTTTTTGATTGCGGTTCACAATAGAATAAATAAAATAAACAAACACTGAGGGAAAACCCTTGACTATTGCTCTTCTAAAAAGCTGAACCACAGCAGGTCATAGAAAAATGTTGGATAATTTGTCATCACTGAAAAAACCACGTTGTCCTCTTACGCACACAATGATGGGACACACAAGGGCATGCTGTTATCCAGGAGAGCCGAAGCCTCAGACAGACACAAGAGAGACCGGTTCCTGTGTACAGCAAGGCATACCAGGGATCGATATTAACTCTAAGAGGAATCAAATCTTTCTAAAATTCAAAATGTGAAGTTGTCTGGTTTTCTGCTTTTATGGCTCATGTATCACACCATCTGCAGCAATTTCTATGGAAAAGTTTCGAAACATCCATGGAAAAATCATAGGTTCCTTCAACATCGTTGGAAACACTACTTTCCTGAGCACACTGGTGTGGGCACAATGCTTTCCTTAGCTCATGGGATGCTTCCTTTTTCCAAGCAGAATTTTAAAGATCACATTTGTATTTCCTATGCAAACACAAAACTGCAGATAGGTTTTGCGAGTTTTCTAAATCTTTGTATTTTGCAAAGAAAAGAAAGCTCATCCTCACGGATATATAGGTCACCTTTAGCTCTTGCTTTAGCAAAGCTTTTGTATTTTATATCCATTGATAAAAGGGATTTAAAAAAACACAACTTTCAGTGATTACTTCAGTACAGTTCATTTAGAACAGCGCCGTCATATATATATTCATGGGGAAAAGTTACCTACCTAGTGGGCAGGAAATGGAAAGAAATGGCCCTAACTTATTAGCAATCTCCATAATGCCCTCCTGACTACCTTTCCCAAAAACTATAAGCAGAGAATTTTCATTATTATTATTATTTTTTTTTTGCTATGGAACATGCAGTGGGACATGATACTGGCAGAATTGCAGAGTGAAGTTAATTAGAAAAGACAACATAAATGGATTAATATCCCACCCCGGTGCTGCTAGCGGCTTGGACACTAGAAGACAGAGATGCTTTCTTGGCATAAAAACAAAGGTTTTGTCATTTGTGTGGAAACAGACTATGTTGACAGGCTCATTTAGCATTCATATGGTAATCTAAGCATTTATCCATTTATATAACAGTTAAACATAATGGCAAACTCATCCACCCTTTTTCCTGAATTGGCCAAAACACCAATAAAGAGAAGATGTTCCATGTCTCTCCTGATCCCTTTCATTGTTTTTGACATGGATGAGTTATTATCCCTATATTCAGAAAGGCAATGATTAGTGAATTATTGATGCTGAGAACATTGTAGTAAATGGAAAAGGTCATTAGAGCTGCCATCTTGTAACCTCCTTGTAACCTGCAGTGCTTGGTTTGGGGTGCTCTCAGCGTCCACCTTCTTTTCCTGTAATCTGGCAGGATCGACACTAGCGTCATAATGCAGAGGTGAGACACATCATTTGAAGTAGGGAATGCTATTCAGGTTTAATGCAAATAATCCAGACTGTGCCTCACCCCTCTCTTAGAAGTAGACCCACTGGTAGGGTCATGAGCCCTCCCACCCCTATCAAAGCTGAAATCACGGATAACCATTGGGGAAACCATTTTAATCTCCTAAAACGCCTCGGGGTTGGTTAGTTCTGTAACCCTTCTCTTAACCACGATCTGCCTGCCCGGCTCCTATCTAATGACATCTACCCATCTTGCTCCCCACTCCTTGTTTTCGGAATCTCTCTTATGAAAAACTGATGTCTAGTACTATTTGCCTAAAAACACCATTATTCTGATGATAACCCAGAAAGCCTTTCTCTGGACTCCTCCTCAACTGCCTCTAGGTCCCTTCTGCCCCATCCTGGTCCCTGCTCCTCTGGCTTTCCAGAAGTCTCCCAGCCCCTTCCAGCTCTCATCTGCTTCCCCGCCCAGCCAGGTCCCCAGGGCGGGCTATTTCAGGAATTTACTAGCTACCGTCTTAGCAATGATAAATTTCCTTCCCAAGAAGATCTTCTTGTCCCTCTATCATCCCCTCTTTGCAAGCTCCAACCTGGTAGCTTTTTTCTTCCTAGAGTGCCTGAGATACCTTCAGAACACCAAGGAGCCACGCTCATGGACAAGACCCCAGCCTGTGGTCTCTGATGACAACTGAACATCACTGCAAGTCAGCCGTTTCTTCTTGATCCTTTTTTGTGGTCCTTTCCTCCTCGCCCTGTTGCAGCTATTCAAAAATAACTTTGATTCCTCCAAGCTCCCAAGCACCACTGCTTCTCTCCCTCTGTCATCTTCTCTTATTGGATGATTGATGCCAACTCAACCTGAACACTCTCAACGTCTCCCTTTTCCACCTCAGTATCTTAGAAATATGATACCTTTCTCCTCCTTTCCCTTCATCTTGTGGGACACATGTCTCTCCTTCTGGAGCTCATCTCTCCCTTGAGCTCTCCCACCCTAGCTCTCTGCCCATTCTCCTAGAATTCTCTGCTACCCACTGTCAGTTGGCGACATGGACTCATTTTGGGGCACAGGGAGTTCCCTCTGTCCTGCTCGTCCCTGATGAGGAAGCCTAGCTCTGGTCAGAATTGCTGTGATGCAATACATTTGAAATTTACCTGTGGAATTCCTTCCCTGTCAGTCTTTAGGCACTTAGCACTGGCAAGAGAGCTAATAGGCGTGACTGGTTAAGTGACTTGCCAGACAATTAGTTCCATGCACATCACCATGCATGAACACATCCATGTAAAGTCGCTGCATCATTGGTACTTCCGATGGCACTGATGAGGACCATTGGAATCTCAGAAGCATCTCTATGGGCACAGCCACGGTGACAGCATGGAGGAGAAGTGGGAAAACCCACTCCAGAGCCAACATGTAAGGGCCTCCAGCTCTAAAACTCAATTTCTTCAAAATAGATTTGGACTGGATCATCTCTAAGGCCTCTCACAATTCTAATTCCATCAAATCTCTGAAATAAATCCCATTGAGTCAAAGAGATGAGCTCTGCATGCTGCTTCACTGGACCCAAAGTGGACTCCCCCTTCCCCCTCCACTCAAGCTCTTTCAGACAGACACGGAGATTTCTTTAAAGGAAACAGGCTCTCTATCCCAGGAACAATGAAGGGATTTTTGTTAGATACCTGCCCAGCCACGCTGAGTCTGTCTTGTCCAAGGAAGGTAGAAGCAACCTCTTGTGGGGTCATAATATCAGGATGTGCTTTTTTAGAGTTAGAATATTAATTGTCTCAAAAGCAAAGAATTCCTCTTGAAGGTAGATGAATTGCTCTGTTTTGGAAGGAGACTACAGAGAATATTCAAACCTTTGTTTTTAGACCTGTGAACAGGCATCTCTTCCCTAATCCGCCCACCATCTTTTAGCCGTAATATTGCCTTAATGCCAGCGGTTGCCAAGCTTATCTCCAAAGAAGAGCGAGGCAGGCAGCAGCTTGGCGATGTTGCCATTACCTGTGATGTCTTTAAGGGTCTCTGTGCCTCCAGCCCTTTCTGGAGTCATGGATGAATGCACACAGGCCACTAAGTTTCCTACTATGTCATGAAGTGAGGTAAAATTCTCTAGGTTGAAAATATGCATATTGAGCGGTTCACTTGCTGTTTCTTTTAACGCTCCTTCATCTGCATCCTCAACTCCAATTGCAAACACGTTAACATCAGCAGATTTAAGTTCCGCTGAAGGCAGAGCAAGGGCGTCCTTCGAGTGTCCATCAGTTAACATTACGATAACCTGAGGGACTCCATCACTGGCCCGGCTTCCGGCGGCCTCAGTGAGGTGATTTTGCATTACGTATTCTAATCCTTTTCCAGTCTGATTGCTTCCCCCAGTATAAGACATGTTGGAAACATGGGAGAGGACTTCTTGTTTAGAACGATACGTATTTAACAGGAACTCGGTATCTGGGCTGCCGTTGAACCAGACCAGAGCAAAACGGAAATCGTTTTCTCCCACAGCTAAAGATTTTATAACATCATACAGAAACTCTTGAACAAGTTGGAAATGTTCCTTTCCAATGCTCCAAGAGGAATCCACTAGAAATATTATATCGGCAGCAGCACCATTTTTGACATCTTTAAAAAAAGACATTGGTTTAGATGTTTCTCCTGTCCAAGAAATGACTTCCCACCAGTGCAAAGCCTTCCTCAACTCATTCATTTCCACTCTGCTGTTACTAAATAATTTACACCTCATGCGTGAAACAGGCGGGGACGCTGACTTACCTGAGAAACAGGGACCTGGACACATGGACCCAACAGCTGCCGCTGCCCAGTCATTGACCCAAGTTCCATATGCAATGACTGCCATACATGGACCAGTAGCAGGTTCCACAATGGGGAAAAACATTCCCCGGCATGTCCTTTAACTCTAGATGATTCTTTGTGGTAGTTTGAACCCCAAGACCCACCTGCTCAGGTGGGAAGGATATCCTATCACAGGTAACCAAGCATCATCTTAGAAATTCCTTCCTCAGCTTTGGGTCTGAAACTGGGCCCTGACAAGATGGAATACTGAAATCTACTACAGTTTTACCTCCCATGCTTTGGGTAATTTGCCAGAAAAATAAGTATTATAAATACATCTTAAGAAGACTTGTATAACTGTAGGGAAGGGCAAAGTCTCATTGTTTTCAGACTTTTTAGCATGAAGAAAGGTACCCTGACTCATCACTACATCTTCAGAGCCATCTAAGCCCTCTTAGATGCTGAACGGTATTCATCTCTTTCAAAGATGAAAATCCAGTTCTCTCTTGAAAGTAGGAGCAAGAGGCTCCAGGTGCCAGGCTGTGGGTGGCTGGGAAGTACCCTTCTGCACTGGGCCAGGCTGGCTGTGCACAGCAGGCCCCTGGACTCTACTCACATGGGGCTGACCCGATGCCCCAAGCCATGCTCCCCTGGCATTGAGATGGTCCTCACCAGGCCGCCATCTAAGAACTACCAGGTCCGGAGGGAGAATCCCCATCAGAAGCTCAGCTCTCCAAGCAAAGGAGAGGGACCCAAGTCAATCCTTCCCAGCTCATAATACACGAACCATTTCTCATTTTTCTAAAACTCTGCAAGCAAGTTCTTAATAGAATTAGTTGGGATCCATTTTTAAGTAGTTTGGGGAAACTGATATTTAAAGATTTGATGATTCTAGATGAAAAATGTCTTTTCCTGTCCAGAGTGAGAAAGAAATGGCGACATTTGTGTTTGTTTTTGTTGTTTTTTCAGGGAAAATAATTTTTTGCTGTCAACCATTGTCTTCCCTGGGTTTTATGTGCTCAGACATCAACCAGTGCCAGAAATGTGGAAAAGCTCTTCAGATGGTAAAACATTCTCAACACAAACTTTCTGCTCACACCCAAGGTAAAAACAAACCACTTGCCAACCACCGCCAAGATATCAAACTCAAGTTTCAGTAAAAAGAACCTCTCTCTCACTGGATAAAGAGGAGCAAAAAGTCTGTAAAATAAATGAACATCCTGTAGTCAATGGCTTGGCTCTCTCTTCAAAGCTTATCTAAGCTCTATATTCAGTACATGATGCCTAAGATCTAAAATCAGAGAATACTGTTCCTTTTAATGAAATGAAGAGATGTTTCTGGATCTTACCTGCTTGTTGTTGCGCGCAAGTAAAGGAAAAGCCTGAGAAAAAAAGGCAAAAGATGGCCACTAAAGGCAAATGCCGATGCTTCCTCATTTTGATTTTGTCTAAGCACCAAGTGAGAACCTACGAGAGAAAACAGGACAAAGGAGAATGATCAGGCATTGACTCCCCAATTACTAATGAATGAATCAAGGATTTATCCCTTTTATGAAAAATAGTTTTGACTAAACATAGACAGGAGAATCTTTGAATCTAGTGATTGTAGGACTTTGGCCATAGCTAAAAATTGTGCAGCTCAACTTTCTTTCCTCTCAAATTGAGGCAGGCAAAAATAGTCTATCACAAAACAAATGGCAGAATGAAAAAGGGTCAGGAGAAAAGGTGCTCAGAGGCACAAAGGGGCAGGTTGGTGGCGCCCAGCCTAACTGTCAATCGTGTCTAAAGGAATCCCGCGGGGAAGCTTCCGTTCAGGGAGGGAACGGGCTTCATCCAAATCACAACGTGTGCCAACACAACCATGGCAGCTGGGACCATTTCGAATCTTGCCCTCATTCTCTGTTAATATTTAGCACTTTTCCTCCACCAAAAACCTGCTGTGTGTCCAACGCCAATCGCAGGATGGAGCACACCCTGGGATACTGAATTAGCAAGACCGAAGCCAGTCATGAGGGCTGACGGCCACATAGCGTGGTCTCCCATGCAAATTTAACTGCCAGCCAGCCGGGCTCAAGTCTGGATGGGAGCAGTGGGCTGTGTCACCATCACTTTTCCCTTCAAGCAAACACCACTTTCTCCCCATGCCACATCTGAAAGCACCCTGACCCACACCAAACCTTCAGGTCAGCATCTTCACCCTCCAGTCTCCAGTGACTTGAGAGTCTGGGCTCTTCCTTATGACCCTCCAGAGAGCCGGCCTAGGTCTTCTCCACCTGGGCTTAGGTCCCCTTGCAGGACATCACCTCTTTTCTCTTCCCCTTGATCCAAGGCTCTGGTTTCCCCCAACTCTTTCTTAGGTCTTGGGTATATGACCTGTGCAGACCCACTAGACCCCATGCTTGATCTAATGATTTGTTGTTGCTGTCTTAACATTCTTAATAACTTTTGGACAAGGACCCTTCATGTTCATTTTGCATGGAGCCCACAGGTTCTGGAGCTGGTCCTGGCTACAGCTGTGCATGTGTATCAATGACTCTTCTTACCCTTACCCAGACTTGGCAGGGGTTCCCTGATCAGAGCCTTGGGTAACAGCATCAGAGAGGAGGGGTGTGCCGGTCAAAATTATTGGTTATTTTTTCTTGTCCTTAGTTTCAAGAAGTACTATTTAATATTGAAATTTATGTAGTATAGACTACAGTCAAGCGAGAAATCCCATTTGGTTTAAGAAACCTAAATATTTTCATCTGGAGAGATTGGGTTACCATCATAATTTACAGTTCATTGTTAGGGTTTGAAGATTAAGAAGGCGGCCTTGAGAATTACAGCATGAAAAGGTAATCATCATCAGTATAAATAAAAATCAAAAACCTCTCGCTCTGGGACATTTTTTGGTAGAATCAGAAAAACAAATCCTAAAATGCATATGGAATTTCAAAGGACCCAGAAGAGCAAAAGCAAACTTGAGAAAGGAAAAATAGAGATGGAGACCTCATATTTCCTGATTTCAAATTATATTACAAAGCTACTGTAATCAAAACAATATGGGACTGGAATAAAGACAAACATGTCAACCAATGGAATAAAATAAAGATCCGAGAAACAAACCCTCAAGTATATGGTCAAATAAGCTCCTATAACAGTACCAAGGCTACACGATGGGGTCAGGATAGTCTCTTCAACAAATGATGCTGGAAAAACTGTATATGCACATGCAAAAAATGAAGTTGGACCCTTACCTTACACCACTTACAAAGACCTAACTCAAAATGGATTAAAAATGTAAATGTAAGACCTGAAACTATTATACATTTAGAAGAAAATATAGGAGAAAATCTTCATAATATTGGATTTGGTAATGATTTCTTCCATATGACACCAAAAGCACAGACAACAAAAACAAGGACAGACAAATGGTACTATATCAAACTTAAAAACTTCTACACAGCAAAGGAAACAATCAACAGAGTGAAGAGGCAAGCTATAGAATGGGAGAAAATATTCACAAACCATATATCTGATAAGGGGTTCATATCAGAACACATAAAGAACTCCCACAACTTTACAACAAGATCTGATTTAAAAATAGGTAAAGGACTTGAATAGACATTTCTCCAGAGAAGACATACAAATGGCCAATAAGCATATGAAAAAACACTCAGCATCAGAGAAATGAAAATCAAAACCACAATGAGATAATTCAAAAAGAGTCACGTGCCACAATGTTCATTGCAGTTCTATTTACAAAAGCCGGGACATAGAAGCAACTTAAGTGTCCATCGACAGGTGAATGGATAAAGAAGATGTGGTACATATATACGATGGAATATTACTCAGCCATGAAAATAACCGAAATTGAGTTATTTGTAGTGAGGTAGATGGACCTAGAGTCTGTCATACAGAGTGAAGTCATAAAGAGAAAAACAAATACCATATGCTAACACATATATATGGAATCTAAAAAAAAAAAAAGTGGTTCTGAAGAAACTAGGGGCAGGACAGGAATAAAGACACAGACGTAGAGAATGGACTTGAGGACATGGAGAAGGGGAACAGAAAGCTGGGATGAAGTGAGAGAGTGGCATGGACATATATACACTACCAAATGTAAAATAGATAGCTAGTGGGAAGCAGCCACATGGCACAGGGAGATCAGCTCAGTGCTTTGTGTCCACCTAGAGGAGTGGGATAGGGAGGGTGGGAGGGAGGGAGATACAAGAGGGAGGGGATATGGGGATATATGTATATGTATAGCTGATTCACTTTGTTATACAGCAGAAACTAACACAACATTGTAAAGCAATTATATTCCAATAAAGATGTTTAAAAAAAAGCAAAAACAAACAAAAACCACAATGAGATATTGCCTCACATCCACTGAGATGGCCACTATCAAACAAAGAGTAAACAAGAAGTGCTAATGAGGATGTAGATATATTGGCACTCTTAGGCACTGTTGGTGTGAATGTAAAACACTGCAACCACTTAGAAAACTGTATGGAGGTTCCTCCAAAAATTAAAAATAGAATTACTATATAAGCCAGCAATCCAGCTTCTGGGTACGTATCCAAAATAATTGAAAACAAGATTTTGAAGCTATATATATACACCCAAGTTTAATGCAGCATTATTCTTAATAGCCAAGACGTGGAAACAACATAAATGCCCATCAATGGACGAATGGATAAAGAAAATGTGGTATATACATACAATGAAATATTATTCAGCCTGAAATAAAAGAAAGAAATTCTGTCATAGGCTACAACATGAATGAACCCTGAGGACATCATGATAAGTGAAATGAGCCAGTCGCAAATAGACACGTACCGCAAGATTCAACTTACGTGGGGCATCTGAAATAGTCAAACTATTAGAAACAGAAAATAGAATGGTGGTCGCTAGAGGGACGGGGAGGTGGGAAGGAGAGTTAGTGTCCAAAGGGTACAGAGGTTCAGTTCTGCAAGATGAAAAAGTTCTAGAGATCAGTTACACAACAAGGTACATGTAGATAACGCTACTGTACTATTCACTTAAAAATGATTAAATTTGCTCACTTGCTCTACTCTGGGAATCTTCCAGGCCTTTCTATCCAGTCATACCTTTCTTCCCCACACTCTGCTAGACCTATTCCTGAGTTTGGCCTTTGGAAAAAAAAAAAAAAAGCACATGCAATATTTGTGGTCTTTGTAAGTTTTCTTAATTGAGGATATACAGTTTAGAATCGTGTAAATTCTATGTCATATGTGTTTTATTACAATCTTTCAAAGGATAGGAAAAGTTACCTGAGATTTTTTAAAGTGTGGATTACTCCATACACCTAAAATGTGGCCATCAGTTTAACAGGAATGGTATAAATGTGGCATCTGTTTTTTGAGGCATGAGTCTTTAAGAGCTAAAACGGGAAAACAATACAACAGCACATACCTTCTTAAAGCATATGTATGTGCCCCTATAATTAAATAACACAACATTTGTCCTTGCTCCTAAATAATATTTGGAAAGGAAGAAGAAAAGAAGTATTTGGCAGCAAAATACTAAGGTTTGGGGAAGAGGACTTCAGTCCCAGGAAACTGAAAAGAATCTGATATGAACACTGAGATGTGGTACAAAAGTTATTTCTACCCCAACCAATGTCATCAGAGCTACAAAATCAGGTCCGCCTAAGGCCTAGGCTTTTGTACCTGCATGACCTTCCTACCTTGACCTTCCTCTCACCATAGGCCTTCCATGGGCCTGGTGATTCTATCTGTGGTTGTTTGTTGTATATATAATTCAGGAATCCCATTTTCCCCTCATTGCTAAGGAAGACAATGTTAAGGATGGTCTAAGGTTCTCAACCTTTCCATCTAGAGCAACAGAAATAATGACAGCAAAGGAAAATCTGTCTGGTTAATTAGCGACCTGGCCTTGGCAGGGGACTAGTGTCTAGATGGACTTCTTAGCAAGATGCACAGAGGGCCAAGGAGCCCCTTATCAAAGGTGTCACCCAAGGGCGTGGATGAAGTGGGCTCAGTCCCATGATTTTTCCTGCCAGAGATCAGGCCCGGAGGGAGGAGCTGGGGTCCAGATCCTGTGGCCCAGCTGTGAGGAACAGCAAGACAACAGATTGTGGGCCCCAGGCCAGCCCAGTCAGCCAAATTGGTGGGATAGAAAAAGACAAAACCATAAACAAGAGAATGGATTCCAAGACCCACTGTTGCTTTGGATTTTCCAGGGAGGTCAAACCAAAAGTATCACCTGTGATAAAACAAATTTACCCTGTTATTCAAATTCTGAAAGCTTGAAGATACAACCCCAACACCTAATACAAAACCACCTGTCAATACAACTTTCTCTTGGAAATGTATCAACAGTGAGAAGGAAAGGTTTTTCTGATGTTCAGAAGGTCAGTCATCAAGAGAACGTATTTCTTCCTACAGTGAAGTGACAGCCAGTGGTGATAATGGTGCCATTCCAAAAACACAGCCCAATCTTCTTGGCTTGAAATGGTCAACACGTGCTAGGCACGGATCTGCACGATATAGGAAAGCTGTCCTCAGCTCGCCGTGCTTTGGTTCCACAGTGCCCCCAAGTCCTGGCTAGTGCTCAGGGGAGTCCCCTCAGGCAGTATAGAAACCCACACTTGGCTGGTTGGTCTGTTTTCTTCACTGAGGATGAATGCCCAAGCCACCGCCCCAATGTTGCCCCATTGCTCTCTAGAAATTCTGCAAGACCATGCTCTACTCTAGGAATCTTCTAGGCCTTTCCATCCGGTCATACCTTTCTTCCCCACACTCTGCTAGACCTATTCCTGAGTTTGCCTTTTGAAGAAAAGAAAAGCACATGCAGTATTTGTGGTCTTTGTAAGTTTTCTTAATTGAGGATATACACTTTAGAGTAATGTAAAAGTACATCATACATGCGTTATTCTTGATTCTTTCCATTAAAACTGAACATCAGGTTTCTTTACCAGCAGTAAGCACCCTACTAGAAAACTATTTTGTGGGGAAATTGTCAGCCCACATTATTTAAATTTTACTGGATTCTTTCCAGAAATATATACTGTCCTTTCCAAGACAGCCTGTAATATTCTAATTGGTCGAGAACTTTTTTTTAAATGTGGGATCCACAGATTTTTTTTTTAATATGGGATCCACAGATTTCAAAGGATCTGTCAACCTCCCCCAAAAGTGTACAACATTGTTTCTGTGTATGTGGGAGTCTCTGGGGATAGCATCCAAGTTCACATGTGATTCTAACCGCCTCTATTCTAACTCCCCACTAAAGTTCAAGCACCACTCATTCGAGAAAAAGATTTGATGCGACTCTTCCGGGAGATCCAGTTCAATTGTTTTAAATATTTGATCCGTGCACAAGAGGCAGGATTTAAAGTAGTATTTTTGTTTTGGAATGAGGGCAAAAAAATAGTATAGGACCTCACTGCAAAGCATTGGACAATGTAATCCATGTGGAAAAAATAGGACATGACCACTGCTGTGTGTGGGATGGGACCAGCTTCAGGCTTCTCTGCAGACAACCTTGACAGAGAACATGGGTGAATTGTGCACTGAGTAGGTTTCACTGGTTTTGGTTTTGGTTTTGTTTTGTTTTTACTATCCCTATACTGTCCCTATACTATCCCTATACTGTCCCTATACTATCCCTATACTGTCCCTATACTGTCCCTATACTATCCCTATATCCCTGTGTGGGATCTCTATTAACAAATTCCAAAGTTTGGTAGTCTTTGGTAGAGCTCAATAAAATCAAAATCATGATAGAACAAAGTCTTAATGTCTTTCTGAGGCATTAATGAGTTACTTCAACTATTCCCTAAGGAAAATGAATTTTAAATTGGTTGAAAATTATATGTAAAGATTTTTATTTCCAAGATCTTAATCTTATAAAAGAGTAGACCCCTAAATGAATTCCTTCTCATTGGGACACAAAGTAATGAAAAAACATTCATTGCACAGGAATTATCTTTTCTAAAACCTATCCAGGTGTTGAGGAAAGGGAAAGAGGGGAGAGGGGAAGTGGGGGAGGGGAGGAGAAGGCAGAGCGGGGCGCAGGAGGGCAGAGGGGAGAAGCTCTTCCAACCCTGAAAGTGAAGGACAGAAAATGATGTTTGTTGGATGATGAGTTATCCAGGCTCCACTGATGATTAATGGACTCACATGTTCAGTTGAGCTGAATTCCCAGGTGGGGAAAAGGCCTTTAGATCCACACACTTTTCCTGCCACAGGGCTTAGGAGCCAGTCATGGGGCTCAAGCATTCCTAGACCAGCTGGTGAATATTTGTTAATGTTTTTGTTTGCAATTAAATCTCTCCTAGTGTTTACCATGTCATGGCATCCCACTTTTTAAAACTGCAGTTCCTGGCAACAAAGCTTGGAGATTTTTTTTCATTTAGATTTAAAAGACGTCAAATAGCATCTCCCCAAATGATCAACCAGTTTGTCCATTTTAATAAGGGGGAACAAGTCACCCTCCCATTACCCTTCCTTAACTCTCCCTCCCACCCCCAAGAAATAGAGACAAAAGAGCACAAGTCATATCTTCTTGGCCCCTGTCTCGTGGGTGGGATTTCACGACCTTCTCCCAGGAGCCCAATGGCTGCACTTTCCCCCATCTTATAGCTGCTGGGAAACTGAAAGCAGGTGAGGCATAGTGTTTTGCCCACTGCCACATTAAAAAAAAAAAAATTGAACCAGAATCCTAATGAAAGTTTGTTTCCAAAGCCCAAGGGAAGAACCCCAGGAAACCCTAAGAGGATGTGCCAGATTTGGCCCCAATCTCAAGGAAACTCCCGACATCTTTCGGGGAAAAAATACACTAAATTTCTTTGGTGGTGACAAACCACAGATTCTGTATCAACAGACGCCATTGGTCTGCTGCTGGTCTTTCAAATATGAAAAAAGTCAAAATTCGCTGCTTGAGACCCTCGCGTTGGGTGGGTGTCAAGCTGCTTTGTGTCACAGATTCTGTCCCAAAGGCAATGGATTCAACCAGAGAAGTTCATTAAATTCTTATCTTTCTATTGAGCATTAGTCATTCCTTTTTTTACTCAGCCTCATTCTGAAAAGAATTTGAGATGCCTTTTACCTTTTTGTAGCTGTCCACTTGAAACTTAAAAAGATATCTCTTCTTATGAAGACTGCTCTACATGGGCCTTCAACTCAAAATTGTATTCAGAGTCCAGTGACATTCCCCAGCTATTGTGCAATTCCATGAAATTAGTTTTCATTAAGTCTCCTCAGAAGCTTTTTCATTTTCCATGTCTGGAAATCTTTTTGAAGACAGACACACACATGCACACAAGGCAATCTTTTTCAAACAAAGACTTAAATGCATCCAGAGCTCCCATTTTGAAGTCATTTATTTGGTCTTCTCCAAGCCCTGCTTTTTAGAATCAGGCTGGTCCTCCTAACAAGTTCTAGGACTTCTGTTAACTCCTAACTGTCCCATTTTAAGTGGGAGCTGCAGAAATAGTGGAAGACTGCAGCAACAGAACTATGTCCACCTGCTGTGAAATGAAAAGTCACATTTCAGTAAACCCTAGGGGTCTCTAGCTTGCAGCCACCCTAGTTCTCTCTCTTTTTCTTACCCTTCTTCTCTTTCCTGCCTGAATCCTGGGAAAAGAGCCCCCATTCTTGTCCCCAGAGAGGAAGCTATGAGAGGACTTAATCTCCGGTTAGCTTAGCGAAGGAGGAGAGCGGAATTTAACATGTTATTGCTACTTGAAAGAGCTTTGGGGGAATCCTCAAAAGCAATCCATTTGGAACAACTCTAAGAAGATTCCTCCAAAGAAATGCATCGGAAGCTGCTTTTCTACAGTTTATTTTACAACTTGAATCTCGCATTTCCATTCTATGAAACTGTGCTAGAGAAGAAAATAGCAGCCACGTGTACACATCTGTAAACGATTATCTGCTCGACCCAGGCTCTGAAGGTGTGTTCTGTGAGAGCAAAACTTAAGTCTTCTGATCCTGTGTATCAACTTGGTCTCACTGCCACCTACTGGTATCCTCGTTAGACACTCAGAACTGGACCCAAGGTCTTTGCCTCAAGTAACACAGTGTCTGTTCATGTCTGGGCTATTATAGATAGTGCTGCTCTGAACATTGGGTGCAGGTATCTTTTCAAATTAGAGTCTTCATCTTTTCTGGATATATGCCCAGGTGTGGGATTGCTGGGTCATGTAGTAGTTCTATTTTTAGTTTTCAAACCACTGCGCCACCAGGGAAGCCCTATTTTTAGTTTTTTAAGGTCCTTCCACACTGTTCCCCATAGAGGCTGTACCAATTTGTATTCCCACCAACAGTATAGGAGGGGTCCCTTTTCTCCACACCTTCTCCAGCATTTATTATTTGTAGACGTTTGGTATCCATCAACAGATGAATGAATAAAGAAGTTGTGGTATGTGTATATATATATATACATATATACACACAATGGAATATTACTCAGTCATAAAAAGAATGAAATAATGCCATTTGTAGCAGCACGAATGGACCTAGAGATTGTCATACTGAGTGAAGTAAGTCAGACAGAGAAAGACAAATACCATATGATATCACTTATATAGAGAATCTTAAAAAATGATACAAATGAACTTATTTACAAAACAGAAACAGACGCACAGACATAAAAAACAAACTTATGGTTACCAGGGGAAAGGGGATAAATGAGGAGCTTGGGATTAACAGATACACACCACTATACATAAAATAGATAACCAACAAGGATTTACTGTATAGCACAGGGAACTATATTCAATATCTTGTAATAACTTATAATGGAAAAGAATCTGAAAAAGAATATATATATATATGCATACGTATAACTGAATCACTTTGCCCTACAACTGAAACTAATACAATATTTTAAATCAACTCTACTTCCATTTTTTTTAAGTGTCTATCTTGTTTATAAACAATGACGGTTCAACAGCTCATGCAGTAGAACAGAGCAATCCAGAAAGGGAGGGTTTGGCTGAGCCTTGGCAAGTTAGCCTCCTCCCGGAATGAGGTCACGTGAGGATGTGCTGAGCACCATCTGGGGTTACCTTCCTTCTCCCCATAAAGGCAACTTGAAGAACCTCCAGATTAACTGCCCCGATATTTGGAAATTTATTTAAAGATGTATTCCTAGGGTCCGAGATAATAAACATGAAGCAGAAAGTTCCATATCTGCTATAGTTGGAAAAGCTAGACACCACGATGCACATGTAAAAGACATTTTACCCTCTTAAATATAAGGCAGCCCCACAGAGCATTTCCTCCATTTTTCCTGCTAATTATAAACATTAGGCAGAGATTAGTTCAGATTTAATGTTAGGGCAGAGAATGCCTTAGAAGACGCTTCAAAAGGAATTGCACAAACACCCATTCCATTCCTGCCCCGTGACACACACAGGGCCGTCGGCTCCAGGGTAGATCCCAGCGCTATCCTCCCTTCCTGCCTTGGCCATAGACTTTTGGGGCTACTGGCCTCTCCAAAACCATGGTGTTCCATTGTAGAACTGTTCAAACACAGTGGTTAATGTGTCCTCCTTTTGTAAGGAAAAACTAAACATCTTGTTTTCTAGTCTGATTCGTGATCAAGTCTAGAAGAGAAAATTATTTAAAAGAGACTTTTTAAAAAATGACATTGAAACCTCAGATAAAGTATCACCCACACCTTATTTAGTGTAATATCTGGGGAAAATTCTACTTAGTTCCTGTCTCTATCAGTAAAGGTCAGTTAATCTCTCCCAGACTCACTAATTTTACGTGTAAAATGAGGCTGATTGCCTGATGCTCTAACCGGCAGTGATTCTGTGACCACTTTCTTTCATCTATTACCCTAGGCTCTGACCACCGGTGGGTTTCCTGCTGTCCCCACAAGAGACAGAGAGGCCCGCAGTGCACGGCGGGGCAGCCTGTGGGCTTAGCTGAACTGGCTCTGGGCGCTGGCACTGCACTGCCGAATCAAATGATGAGGATTCCAGAAAAGAAAAACCAGTTTCCTGGAATGGCTTCTCTTGAGACCTGAGTCATCTCCAGCTGCTGTTCAGTTCTTAATTTTGAAATGCAACCAACCCACGAGCTCTTCCATCTAGCGGCCAATTCTCGATGCTCTGGGTCCATGAAAACTGAAGGTATGGGTCAAACCAGGGGGATTTGACAGAAACATTTGCCGTTGTACCTTTCCCCAGCCATTCTTACCTCGCAAATGTTTCTCTGTACTTCACGAGTCTTAAAATTCAGGAGAACAGCAGGACTACGCTATGCAAGACGCAGCCAGACCCCTACGAAAGACTAACAACCTGCCTCCGGAAGAGGGTTTGGCAGAACGTTTCATATTTGTCCTACTTTTCTGCTTTGCTTTCTCTTTCCAGATTTTTTGAAACAACAATTACCTCTCTGCTAAACAAACTTAAAATATGCTACTCTATAAAAGACTGGTCGATGGCAAAAAGTGCCTTTCTTCACGTGAAACTCCAAAATATACTCTTGAAGACTTGTACTCCCTTGATATTCCTGGCCTTAGACACGTACCTGTGAGAACACGTGCGCATGTGCTGGAGCGCCCAGGAAATGCTGATTTTGCTTTCCTTCTAGTACTGGGACCTCAAACCAGCAATTCGCCTCCCTGTGTTCTATTTCTTCATCTGAGGTGTCAAGGGCGTGGGGAGACCATCCACCAAGGTAGTAATTTGGGGATATTTCCAGTAGCCAAACGGAAATCATATACTTGCCAACCAGAGGGCAGGGCCTAAGTCTTAGTCATTTTTGTCCCCTCCCTCGATCCAAAGCTCCACGCCCTGGAGCACAAAGGGGTTTATTAAGCTTAAAGGAATATGAGACACAGAGACCAAGGGCAGGTAAGGAAAAGTTTGGGAGTTACTGGATTAGTTCATCTTAACATCTCTTCCAGTTGTAAACTTCAAAACTCCTACAGGGATACAGCATTGCACGAATAGGCAGCCTTGCTCTGGTTCTGAAACACCTTTGTGTTCATTCAATTTAAACTTTTTTCTCAGTAGATATCAGTAAAATGTTTCCTTTAAAAGTTCTTACTTGGTTCATGCCCTTGTCATGAACGTATTTTAGAAAGCAGAATGCTTCATTGCAAGCAGAAGTTCACCTCAATACATGCATACCTGAGCATAGGGAAAAAATAAAATTCTAAATGTACATTTACTTCAGATATTACAGTCACATTTTTAAAAATTATGTATTGAAGCAGTCTCCAGGTGAGTCCCAAAGTGACCCACAAGCTCTGCTGAGATGTGTATCAACAGATTCCCTGCAGTCCCGGAAACCCCACCCCAGGGACTCCCTACAATTCACGGAGATTTTTCTGGAGCTCAGAGGGAGGCATCGTCCTCTAGAGGACGATGCATCTTTCCTCTACACTTTCGGGAAAGACTATACCAGGACAAAGGTGCTACTTCACAATTTCATCTGCTTCCTAAAATAGTCTGATGAGACCAGAAGGTACTAAAATTACGTTTTCAAAAATTAATATAATGAATTCCTGGAAAGAACCCCTCTTTGTAAATCAGCGTGCTGCAGGTGCTCCCTGAGTGTGACACGGCCATCACCCATGGTTTAGAGGGGACAAGCAGTGTCTTTTCTTGAAAGGGTAGGATTATCTCCCAGAGTTTTGGAAAGAGGGAATCCATATCTAGAAATGTGGATGAAAAGAACCTTTCCTTGTCTCGCTCAAGGCTGTCTGAAGAAGCAGGAAATTTTTAAAGCTTCCCTACTTAAAAACCTAAATGATTTTGAGCTTTCCTTTCCTCAGTGAGAGCTACTAATAGGATTTTTTTAAATGCCAGGTCACTCCTCAAATCGTCAACTATTTACGTAGCAGTGGTGTGGTTTTTACAGCCTGCTTTCCACAGCTAAGACACCAAGAAAAGTTTGCTCCTGTGGGTTTCCGTGGAAAGGCTGCCCGGGACACAAAGTCCCCTTCAGATAGGAACCAGCCCACTATTCTTCTCCAAGAGATAACAAATCCTCAGTTTCTTCCAAAAAGAACAGTGACAAGAGCTAATTTTCAAATAAAACTTTTGCCTAAAATGATTAGCATACCTGCAAGACAGTCTCATGCAACAGAATTCGTGACCTGCCAGTGTATTTTAAACCCTAAATGTGGAATTTCACATAAAACTGGGTAATGAGGGCTTCCCTGGTGGCACAGTGGTTAACAATCCACCTGCCAATGCAAGGGACACAGGTTTGAGCCCTGGTCCAGGAAGATCCCACGTGCCGTGGAGCAACTAAGCCTGTGTGCCACAATTACTGAGCCTGCGCTCTAGAGCCCACGAGCCGCAACTACTGAGCCCGTGTGCCTAGAGCCTGTGCTCTGCAACAAAGAGAAGCCCACGCACCGCAAAGGGTAGCCCCCACTGGCCGCAACTAGAGAAAACCCACGCGCAGGAACGAAGACCCAACACAGTCAAAAAATTAATTAATTTTTTTTTTAAAAAGGTGTGTAATGACAAAGACCCCTGTAACCAGTTGTCTAAATACTCTGAGCAACAGCACAGATGAAGCCTCCATGGCAAAAGTCTACTAACTTTCAAAAGGGAAGGAGGTCTGATTTCAAGCTGGCTTTAGCGGCGGCATCTGTAACCTCCTAACCTAAAACTAAGGTCAGGTGGGGAGCCTCACTTGAGTCATGAATCCATCATCAATCATCAGTTGAAGAGAGGGGTTTCTTCCTACTTTATCATCAGTATCATCTAAGGCACAAAATCACAGAAAGCACTTATGATGACAGAATGAGATGCAGTGAATCCTCAATGCTTTGAAAATAGAGGGAGGTGCAGAAATAAAAACAATTCTATTCAGAAAGATAGGAATTCTTCTTGCCTTACATCAGAAGTATCCTTAAGACCCCAAGTTTGGACATTCACCATACATTCCGTCATCTAAGGACCACAAAGCATGGTGGGGTGGGGCACACACCCTCCCAAGGGCTGGAAGAGCCTGGGCTAAGGGCTAACATTCTAGAGCCTTCCCCAGCTGCCTCCCAGGAAGGTGGGAGTAGCTACACCCTCCAATTCCCCCACTGGAAAAGGGCAGGACAGTCACGCTCACCACCCTGCTATGGGATTCTTCCCCAAGTTCTCCTCTCCACCAAGTATCTTCTCAACAGCTTCCTCACTGCCGAGAGCAGGGAAAGAGAAAAATAAACCTTATGGTGATGGAAAACCCATGCCTCCTCCAAGAAGAGACGAAGACCACAAGACCATAATTCGTATAGCTTGAATTCCTACAAAACCCCTCACCTCCCCACCCTTCTGCCTTTACCCTCAGCAAAGCCCACACAAGGTTGGGACTGACATCCATACACTAATATGTATAAAACAGATAACTAATAAGAACCTGCTGTATAAAAAATAATTTAATTTAATTTAATTAAATTAAAAAAAAGAATGAAGCAAAACGCTGGTGCCGTCCCTCCAGGCCCCCATCCCCAGAGGTGGCCTGGATGAGGGATGCCTGCTCAGCTGCTCTGGTCACAGAGCCAGTGTCGGTCCCTGGGGACCAGCTCTCTTCTCTGGCACCTCTTTCCCCGTTAGTTGGTAGAGGCCCCGGGAAGCATAACCCAATTTCCCCATCGCTTTTAATAGAATATGATAGGAGGACACTGTCTTCTGGGAGAACCAATCACACAGTATGTTCCAAATCTAGGTGTAAATTAGCTCAGGATCCTCCAGTGCTGGGCCATCTGCTTTCCTGAAATGGTAAAGATTTGACTGCTGTCTGAGCCACCTACTGGTGCTGTGGCCTCAGCAAGTAATTGAGCATCTCAGAGCCCCTAAACCTTCATCTTTAAGGCCAGGGAACCACACCTCAGTGCCTCCTAACCAAGAATCTCTTCCTTTATCTTTAGCCCAGCAAAGAACTCAGAAGTTTCAATAATGTCCAACAGCCAACTGGTGGTTTTCAACATCATTTTGCTTAGGAACAAAAAATACCTGATTTTAAAGCCACTTCAGTTTTTTGGAGTATTAAGAATGGGTCCCCTGGGAAGTTGGGGGACCCCAGTGTGAGAATAGTCTATCCGCATGAGCTCTGAGCAGCCCTGCAGCTCTAGGACCCTGCAGTTCTCATGTGGAGGCAGCTGTGTGTAGGCCGGCATGGGCCAGATCCTCTGAGTCCCCACTGTGGGGGACACTCCCCTCCGCCTACAGCAGCTTGTTCTTGGGGTCCAGACCAGCCTTTCAGTTCGCTCCTTGGGCAGGCTGTGAAATGCCAGTTTCTGTTTACACCCCCCAGTACCCCTCTGGGGCCTCCTAGGGACCCCACCCCTGCTTCAGTCCTAATTTTCTAACACAGTAGCCCCTGAAACAGGTCCCCAGAGTAGACTGGCAACTGTCAGATAACACTTTCCATTCTGGGCGAGAGGGCCGGAGCCCCACCCTCCTGGCTGGGGAACAGGCTCCCGGCCTCCGGACTTGGTACTTGCTCCACTTCTGGGCAACACAGGCCAGCCCGTGGCCCTAGGGGCCCTGCCCTATCCCCTGGGCATGCTGCCCAAACACCAAATTCCTTCTCCTCCTCTGACCCCTGCAGCTCCTTTAAGCAACCCCAGAGGACTGAGGCTCCAGCAGTAACTTCAGATTCCTGAAAAGATGGAGCCCTGATGGTAATAGCTGAGTAACTCTTGACTTGGTCCTGTTCCTGGACACCAAGGTCACCGCAATCCCCCGGAGGTGACAGATATACCCAACCAGCCCACGCCCCAGGGACATGGGAGAACTCAGAGTCTCCCCAAGGTAGCTCTCGAATCCTCGGAAAGACACTTCTGCGAACAAAGCAGATTCTCAGATTCCAGCTGAGCTTCAGTTTATTTATGTCCAATAAATAAACCGTGAGCCGAAAAGCACCGCAGTTAGGAGAGCAGAGGGTGATGGGGGTGGGGGGGAGGTAGCGGGGGACACGGCACAACTCGTGGGCAACCAGGGCCTCGGCCCAGCTAAGGAAACCCAGGTGGCACAAACTGAGAAAGAAAAGTCGGCTGGATCTTCCGGAGACCAGCAGCGTGTACAGAAAACAGACTCTACGGGAGCGAACCTGAGAGCCATCGAGAAATGGTCAGCGGGATTTAAAGCATTTCCCTCTGGCCACAAACCCAACACAGGGGGAACAGGGGCGAAGTGGCACTTACCCTGAGCAAACCTGGAGAAGCGTGTGTCCCTGGGCTTCGATATTCAATTATGTGCGAATCTGACACATGTTTTCCCCACTTGGCTGCGTCTCCTTTTCCTTCTGCAGGAGAGGGGACCCCGAGCAGGCAGAAAACTCCCCCTGTGGTCCTTGCAGGGGGCTGCTGAGCGGGAGAGCTGAGCGGCCTTTGGTGGAGGACTGAGCTCCAAACTGGACCGTGTCCAGGGATACAGTCAAGGCTCCCTCCAGCCCCTCCTCTCCCCCTCCCCACTCGGGCCTGCCCCACACTGTAAATGAAAACCAGACTCTCACTCTGTTGCTTCTGGCCCAGCCACGGGCTGATGTCACCTCGGAAGGCTGTCTTCACCCTACGAGCCCGTAGCTGGATGCCTGCAACTCTTAAAAAAAAAAAATCCACCCCTTCTACTCGTCACCTTAAAACTCTTAAAAAAAACTCTTAAAAAAAAAATCCACCCCTTCTACTCATCACCTTTGGGGCTGGGTCCCTGGCCGCAAAGAGAATGAATTTTGGAATGTTTCCGTGGGTCTCCATGGTTTTGCTGCAGTGTTTTCCAACACCATCTGAAAGGAAAACAGGAAATGCAGTCTCCCGCCTCCCCCCTCACCACGCCCTCCCATTTCTTCTTGAAGTTTCTGAATTGAGACTTCTCCTAATAACCTCCCGTTTCAAATATAAAAAACCAGCCATTAAAATCACCTTGGCATTCTGCTAACCAAAGTTCTGTTTGCCGGTGAGAAGACAAGGAAAAAAGACTGCTTTTTTTTTTTTTTTTTTTTTTTTTTTTTTTTTTTTATAATAATTTAGTATATAATGATTCTGATCATGAAGCTAATGGTCCCAATTCCAGGACACATACGAGAGGAGCAAAAATGGTTATCGTGCTCAGATTTACAGGAAAATTCTTGAGAAAGAATTTGTGTTTCCGCAAGGCTTTGTACCTTTCCCAGCACTTCGATATGCGTTATCTCTTGCACCAGGAACGTCTCCACCTGTTAAAGAGATATGTGTCATGTTTTCTTAAGTGAGATTATGGTCTCATTTTACAGATGAGAAGAATCTGGGTTCGTAGCAGAGCTCAGATCAGAACCCTGACCGTGGACACCCCCAAACTGCTCACTGCTCACCCATCACACGGCCCCCCCTTGAAAATTCGGTTCATGTGAGATATCAAGAGACATCTGAAGAAACAAACTTATGGTTACCAGGGGGTAAGGGGTAGGGAGGGATAAATTGGGAGATTGGGACTGACCTACACACATTACTATATATAAAATAGATGAATAACAAGGAGCTACTGTATAGCACAGGGAACTCTTCCCGATACTCTATAATGATCTATATGGGACAGGAATCTAAAAAAGAGTGGATATATGTATATGTATAACTGATTCACTTTGGTGTGCAACAGAAACTAACACAACATTGTAAATCAGCTAGACTCCAATAAAAATTTTAAAAAAGAGAGAGAGAGACATCTGAAGGATACTTTTGACTTGGAGATCCTTCCAAAGCCAAGTTTGAGGAGTAAAGGTATCATTAACTCCTTTGCACAGACGATGTCCTTCCGGTTTAGGGAGGAAGGGGAGATGGTACAGGAGAGACAGTGCCTGCTCCCCTCCTGCAGCTCCAGGACTCCCTTACTCATCCACAGGAAGATTCACCCCCTCTCTACACCCTGGGGGTTCAGCTCAAAGAATGCCAGAATGGGGATGGAGACGTGGATTGAGGGTTTTCCTGTCCATCACCTGTAGAGGAAGAAGAAATGAGCAGAGGCTCTGAGTAGGAGCCACATTGCCCGTGTGACGTGTTGGAAGACAATGTTCTCATGCAGGGCAGCCCGTCTCCCACCAGAGTCCCCGCTCCACGTGGCAGGCATGGACTCGGACCCGAGGAGCTGGGACATGTGCTGCCACTTCATCGGTTGGCATCTGCAAGTGAACCATTTCTCCAAGGCACATCGCCTGCTGCAAATGAAGGCAATGTTTGATTACAACTTTCTGTCCCAAGCAGCTCTGCTCAGAGAGGTTAATGGAACAAGTGTGGCCTATGTACTTCCATTCAGTGGTTCCTTTTCCCAAATACCAATACAACTATTGCTTTTCAGGATAGCTAGGAATACACATTCCTTGCTATTAGGAATTTCTACTATTTCAATGGCAAGGGTGATGCATCGTTTAGAACAAGACTTAAAGAAATATAAACCCGTGCTCAAGCAGGAATGGTTCTCTGTAATATTTAACTGTAACTAAGCATTGACAATCTAGACCCTCGCCAACACTGTCTGTGGCCTCAGAAACTTCTGGAAGCTGGCAGACGTTGGTGGAAAACCTCCCACATCCTCCCTTGAACTCACCAGAGAGAGCATTATGGCTCCTATGATTTTCTCAATCACCGGGATTTGGGATTCTCGGTGAAACGACCAGTTCCTCCTGCCATCTGGTCCCAAGAGGAAACCATCTCAAAGGTGGGAACTGACCTCAACATCAAGGGTCCTGGGTCTGGGCCTGGCCACCCAAGGGACCTTACAGAATCTCTCAGTCCAGTTTCTTCTTAAATGCTGTGTTGAACCTGGGTACCTCTTCCCATTTCCTTCTGCACAAGTTAGAAAGTTACAAACCCCGTTTCCCAGGCTCCGCTGTACTTAGGGCTTCTCTATGCACTGCTGTGATATATAGGAAGGTGGGGAGAGGCATGGCGATTTCTCTACTACTTTGGCTGGTCTTTTCCCTCCTGGCAAGTATAGTGCGGGGGTCCTAAGGGAGCCCCTCCCAGACCCCTTCCAAGGCTGGAACACAGCACCCTTTTTGGAGGACTGCTCTTTCCTGCTGGAAGCTGCCTCTTCTGGAGAGGCTGGGATGTGTGTGGTAGGTCTAAGGGAGACGCCAGCTTCCCAGGTGCTGAGGGTGAGTTGAAGGGAATTTGTGAAGGCAGTAGCGGCAGTCAGACCCCTCAGCCCAGCATCCGGGTGGTGGCTGGGGAGTGACCCTCCCCCATCTTCCTTCCCTTATCCCTGGATTGCCGGCTGTGATCCGAAACTCAGGCTCTGCAGTGCAGCCCCCTGCTTCCCTCCCTCCCAGAATGGGCCAGAGGATCAAGCTGGGATGCCCTGGGAATTACTACTGGAGGCCCCGCCTCAAACCCACTCCCCTGGCCCTTCCTGATAATTCCTGGCGAAGAATCCCTTTCTGCTCACAGTAGCAAAAGCGGTTTCTGTTTCCTGCCTGGAACCCCGACTGGAACAGATGTATTACATCAGCTCTAAAGCTTCTTTCAGTTCCAACAGCCTGTGCTTATATATTTTATATGACAGAACAAAACGAAAATAGCACTATGCCCAAATGAGATTGTAGATGTAATATTGTATTTAATTAGTCTCTGGCTCAGTCATACATAGATTCTGTAACTGGTGGCCTCTCTGCCTTTGAGTCTCTTCCCTAGAAGACAGCTTTTAGGGACTTCGCTGGCGGTCCAGTGGTTAAGACACCATGCTTCCATTACACGGGGTGTGGGTTTGATCCCTGGTCAGGGAACTAAGATCCCGCATGCCGCATGGCGTGGCCAAAAAAAAAAAAAATAGGAAACAAAAAAAAGAAGATGGCCTTTATTGTTCTTCTTGTACTTCTGTCTTGGCACTACTGCTGATAAATTCTCTCTGCCATCTGCAGACTTCACCACACTGACACACGGAGTCAGCCCGCACGGACACAGACTCTTACAATGAATTGTCATGTCTCAGCTATACTATCGTACATGTGGAAGTCTACACTTAAATGGAATTTTAGTACATTTTTAGAAGAAATGTGAAATGATTTCTCCTCAAGTGCCATCTCTCTCTTTTAATTCAACATAGTAAGTCCATGCTGATGGAGAGGAGAACGTACATAACACAACTCGCATGACCCTGAAATTGTAACTGGTATCTCCATTGAGAAGGACCGCCGGGGAGCTCATGAGAATCTTAAGAAATTTCCCTGGCAGATGCCTTGGGAGGAAGGGGCTGAATGATTCACACCCAGCTCACAGGAGTGAGCTTCTCTAAGTGCATGTGAGCTGAGCCCTTTCCCACTTTACATCTTTAATAACCCCCCTCAGATCAGTTCCCTACTGCCACCCCCAGCCCCCATTGTCATAACAACCAGCATCCCATAATAGACACTGGTAGCCCTAACAGAGTTGACGGGAGCCGGAAGCCTGCCATTGTGACTTTGGTCTCCAGTTCAGAGATATGTGATCCGGGGGCCTGGCCCTCTGAGCTCACGGTCCCTTGACAAGTCGGGAGGTGCCTCGATGGCTTCCACACTGGAAAGGCCTGTTCTGGGTCACAGCCAGCATCCCTGAGTCCTCAGCCCCCAGGATGCTGCTAGGGACCAAAAAGCTCTTCCCAACAGGCAACCATAGCTTTGGCAAATAACAAGTAGACGCGGCGGCTACAGCATTGTGGGAAAAGAAGCATCCCAATTCTGCATAATTATGTCCCGATCTTAAAAAATCGTAAGAATCCTAAACTAAAAGGAAAAGCACATTGTCACCAACCACACATTAATTTTCACAGAGGCATTACTATTTCAAGAGAAGAAGGATTGTGAGTCCAACCAATGGGGAGGATTTGAGGTTTCCACTGACCCTGCAGCCGGAGGGCAGCTGGGATTCCTCATTCCATCCCCATGCCGGTTTTCAGCCTCCATAAGCAGCACCGTGGGAAGTGGGCCACCCGGCTAGGAACGAGGCCCTAGTCCTTCTCTGCCACTAATGAACTGCAGGTCTTGGGCAGGGCGGCTCAGCTTCCTCATCTGTAGACCAAGGGCAGCTGTGCGCCAAGGTGTCCAGGACGATCCAGCATCGGCCCCGGGGGAGTTGGGGCTGCATCAGCACATTTGCCTCGGCCTGATTTCCAGCCTCTATTTCCTCCCTGGCCCCCGGGCTGCAAACTCGGACTCTCCACCTCCAGATTCAGCCCCACCCAACCCCAGGCTCAGGGGCAAGGACGGAAATCATGGTGGGCTCACTGCCCTTCGCCCTGCTCCCCGTGTACTTGGTACGTGTGCATTGACGCGATCCTCCCACCACTCTGGCCTACTGTTCAAATAATGCTGTTGCAGCAATTTTTGAGTCTAAAGCTAAATGACACCTCACCTCCAATTACTAAAATATAGCAGGCTACCTAAAGAAGATGTGGTACATATATACTTACTCAGCCATAAAAAAGAACAAAATAATGCCATTTGCAGCAATATGGATGGACCTAGAGATTGTCATACTGAGTGAAGTAAGTCAGACACAGAAAGACAAATATCATATGATATTGCTTATATGTGGAAATCTAAAAATGGTACAAAGGAACTTACCTACAAAACAGAAGTAGAGTCACAGACGTAGAAAACAAACTTATGGTTACCAGGTAATAAGGGGGAGGGGGGTGGGGGGGAATAAACTGGGAGATTGGGACTGACATACACACACTACTATATATAAAATAGATAACTAATAAGGACCTACTGTATAGCACAGGGAACTCAGTACTCTGTAATGGCCTATATGGAAAAAGAATCTAAAAAAGAGTGGATATATGTATAACTGATTCACTTTGCTGTACACTTGAAACTAACACAACATTGTAAATCAACTATACTCCAATAAAAATTTTTTAAAAATAAAGTATAGCAGGCTACAAAGGAAAATATCTGTGGGTCGTGGAGGGACATCTGTTATGTCATTTGTCTAGACCGGCACTTCCCTTATTGTGGGAAAGGCCCTTTCCCTGCTTTCATCATGTGCTTCAACAGGGAGCCGCCCTCTTCCTGCAGAACCTGCCAGCACCACCTCCACTGGTTGATGCAGGGATGGGCATGTGACACAAGCGGTCCAAACAGCCCTTCCCTGGGGTTTCCAGCTCGCTCCTACAGCCAGCCCATCTCAGGATCCCAGGAGCTGCCACATTTCCTGCCATGGGGAGGAAGGCAGCCAGAGGGAAGGAAGCAGAGAGGAGAGAAGGAGAATGAGTGCCATCAGCTTCCTGGCTCCAGATGCCCCAAGACTGAGCCTACCCCCTTGTTTGGTCTCATCCTACCCATCCCAACTCTCCCTTTGATTATGTGAGCCAAAACGTATTCATTTTTACCCTAACTCGAGTTAGGATCTCAAGACTTGCTACCAAAAGAGTCTTGCCTGATGCACTAATAAAAATTCTTCACAGGGCAACCTTCTAATTTAAGTCCTAGGCTAGCAGATCAGTCAGTCCGTTGCAATAATGACCATGGCAATTCTATGATTACGTCTGCTGCAATAAAAATGTACCTCATCTTTATTTTCCTTGATTTTTCTTTTTCTTTAATTAAAGTATAACCGATGTAATTACAATGTTCTGTTAGTTTCAGGTTTACAGCAAAGTGATTCAGATATATATCTGAATATATAAATATTCTTTTTCAGATTCTTTTCCATTAATTCTTTAATTTTTCTTAAAGCCATTTTTCTAATCAAACAGACAGAAAGTGTTGCCACTGAGTGTCACATGGACTCAAAAGCCTGCCATGGAAACTAGAGATTCAGTGGATTCTCCAAAGCCTCCACCCAGCAAGACATGGGGGAGGGCTTTGCATCCTAAAGAGAGTTTTCAAATTTAAGTGCACGGGAAACACCTCGTAACAATGCACATTCTTGCAAAGAATTGCCTAACAAGAGGAATGTTATATTTACCTTGAATAAGTAACTTTGGGGGAACATGTTAACCCACTCCGTTTGGGGGAATAAGAAGATGCACTGAGTAGATGTAATCTGCCAGCAGTGAGCTGGGTCTAGGAAAATCTGTGTAAAATTGCCCAGTTAAAATTATAGCATTCTTCCTAGAACTTTGCAAGCTGTAAACCATGCTCAGCTGATTCATTTTAAGGATGGCAAACCCAAATGTGAGAGTGGCCAAGGAAGTTTTTGCAGTTGATTGGAATTCAAAAATTCTAGCAAGGAGATGTTTGGTCTTATAATTATCAGACGACACCAATTTTGACCCATTTCTCCAGCTTTGAGATATAAACTCCCACTCATTAAGAATGGGTGCACTGGTTCTTTCTTTAACAATCCTAGCCTTAGTCATAAAGTCAAATGTCTCCTCACTTTAGCTTCAGGTCATCTCCATTCCTTCATTTATTCAGCAGACATGTGCTGAGAGGCCTTTGTGTAGAAAAGCGCTTTGTTGGGAGGCAGAGGTGAGCTGGGATGCGTCCGACAGGAAGGCTTCCCTCCGGGATCTTATGGTCCAGGTGAGACCTAAAGGGAGCCCAGAGAAAATGCTTGGGGAGGCCAGGAGAGGGCGCCCTCGTCTCCGTCTGGGGAGGTTCAGGGATTCCTAGAAGATGTGACCTCTGGCTGCGGGACTTGAGAACGGGACATTGGTATGCGGAGGCAGGTCCTTCAGGAACAGGAGGTCCCAGTTACTTTTCAAGAGTGAGTTGAGGCTACTTGGGAGTCTGAGTGAGGAGGACACAGCCCCAGATCCCTGCCACATGAGACTCACGCCTTCCTCACCCCAAGAGGAACCGGAAGTTTAATTCCAAGAGCAACGAACTCCAGGTCCAGGGACACCTGGCACAGAATAGGGCAAGGGCGAGACCCTGAACTAGCATGAGGGGATGTGGTAAGTAAAGTTAAAACAATAGAGATTTATTCCCTCTCAGTTCTAGAGGCTGGAAGTGCAAAATCCAGTTGTCAGCAGGGCCACGGTCCCTCCAAAGCCCCTAGGAGAGGATCCCCCCTTTGTTCCTCCAGCTGCTGATGCCCAGGCATTTCTCTATCCAATCTCTGTCTCTGCCATCACACGGCTTCTCCCTGTGTGCTTCTGTCTTCTTATAAGGACGCTAGTCATATTGGATGAGTCCCCCTTCTCCACTGTGATCTCACCTTAACTAATGACATCTGCAACAACCCTGTTTCCAAATAAGGTCACATTGGGAAGCAGTGGGGGTTAGGACTTGGACATCCCTTTTTTGGGAAACACAGTTCAACCCATTACACCCTCCCAACAAAAAACCAGAAAGTTCCTCCATAACGAAATTCACTGGACCAAGAAAAAAATCTGAGAAGATAGGCAGGTCTTCACACCACTGTGGAACCCATTATTCAACAAGCCCCTTACCTGAACACAGATAACTTAATTAAACTTATAGGAAACAAAGACAATGCAGGGAGCAAAGTTTTCTACAGAGTAATGGTGAGCATTCATAGAAATCCAAGGAAAGAGATTGCATCCATGAAACAAGAAAAGGATGCTACCTTTTAAATGAGAATATTTAATATTTACTGGCTAAGAAAGCGTTTAGTAGTTTAAAATACCTTAGCAAAAGTCACTTATATGTGGATTCTAAAAAAGTTGACTCACAGAAGCAGAGAGTAGAATGGTGATTTCCAGAGACTGGGTGTTGGGAGAAATGGGGAGATGTTGGAGAGATATTGGTACAAATTCATTTATAAGTCGAATAAGTTCTGAGGATCAGAACAGCATGGTGATAATAGTTAATAAAACCGTATTGGACACTTGAAATTTGTTGAGAGAACAGATCTTAAGTGTTCTCAGTACATACACAAAAAGATGGTAACTGTGTGAGGTGATGGATGTGTTAATTAGCTTGATTGTGGTAATATGCAAAATAATATCATAGCAAAATTAAAAAATTCGATAGAAGTTTTTGGACAATTAACAAGAGGGAATCCCTCAGCCAGTATGACAAAAATCAAAGAGAGAGAAAATAAAACAGGAAAGACAAGAAAATTACAGGCCCATCCAGGAGGCCCAAAATCTAAGAAATAGAAGTACAGAATGAAAGAACAGAAAACAACAGGGAGGAAATTATCAAATAAATAATATGAAAAAAAATCCCAGAATTGGAGGGTCTGAGTTTCTGGACAATGAATGAAACAATGAATGAAGAAAGATCCTTGCCAAGGCACATTCTTGCCACATTTCACAAAACACTGACAATCAAGAGAAGATCCTGAAAACTTATAGAAAGTCAAAAAGGCAAAAAGATTGGGGGTTTACACAAAGGATTAGGAATCAGAAGACCTATCAGACATTCTCAAAACTAATACCAGAAACAAGGAGACAATGGAGAAATGCCTTCAAAGGTCTGGAAAAGGACTTCCCTGGTGGCGCAGTGGTTAAGACTCCACCTGTCAATTCAGGGAACACGGGTTCGAGCCCTGGTCTGGGAAGATCCCACATGCCACAGAGCAACTAAGCCCGTGCACCACAACTACTGAGCCTGAGCTCTAGAGCCCATGAGCCACAACTACTGAGCCCACATGCCACAGCTACTGAAGCCCGTGCACCTAGAGCCCATGCTCCACAACAAGAGAAGCCACCGCGATGAGAAGCCCGTGCACCACAACAAAGAGTAGCCCCCGCTCGCCACAACTAGAGAAAGCCGGCGCGCAGCAACAAAGACCCAATGCAGCCATAATTAATTAATTAATTTAAATGTTAAAAATTTTTTAAAAGTCTGGAAAAAAATAAATATTTCCACCCTAAAATGCCACACCCAACTAATCAAAGGTAAGAGCAAAGACACCATTATGCAAGATTTCAGAAAATTATTTTCCAATACCTTTTCTCAGGAGTCTACTAAAGGATGTGCTCCACCAAAATGAGAAAGAAAACCAGGAAGAGGGAAACAAGGGCTCTGGGAGACAGGGATCTAACAGAAAGGGCAGGAAAGGGGCATTTCCAGGTAGTTGGTGTAAAACAAGAGCTTGTACAACCAGCTTGGAAGTTAGCGGGCCAGGACCAGAACAAAAGGTGGGGTCCAAAAGGGAGGCCCCCAGGAACTTAGGAAACAGATAGATTCATGTTGTGTTGGGTGATTATTGAAAGGAGTTCGAGGAAGAAATACGCATAGGTACAGAGACTAGCACAACCAAGAAGAGGTCACTAGTAACTCTCCTAAAAATGTAAACACAGAAGAACTGTTTAAGCAAAACACATGATACAATTATCAATAGGGAGGGGGAATGGTGGACATAAGAAAGCTGAGCACTCATTTCCACGGAAGGAAGTCAGAAGATACCTGTGAATGAAAAAGCTGAGAAGAACAGTACAAGTATTACACGTAGATGGAGACAAGTATCAGAAGAGAGGAAAAAAGAGTTAAAATGGTTTCAGGAAGAGGGTAGGACAAAGGGTTGCTGGGTTTAGTTTGTTACAAAAAATTTTTTTCTCCCCTTTTTAAGAAAGAGAGAAAAACAAAATCAGGAAGAAAATCAAGTAACTTAGCTCTAGGTTTAGTACTTGGTTTCCAAACTTTCTGAAGATGATTAAAGGGTAGGAAATTCTGAGCAGGATCCCTAACACCAGCATCAAATTAATATGTCCCAAAGTACTACTTTTTGATTTGGAGGAATGGATTTTTTGGCTTAAAGTTCAAAACTTCGGGACATAAATTTATATACACATTTCCATCATTTAAAAAAAGAAGTGTTGACACAGTTTCTTAAAATCCAAAACTCAACACCCTTCATAAACAGCCTTAGTAGGTAATTATGAGTAATAACCTGAACATAACCAAAGGATGTTTCACTGTTTCTGAGGTCTCAGCTTCAAGGATTTGTCCTACAGGAGGCTGAAGCAAGAACCTTCATCTAAAAGGCTTTTCTCTCATCTATTCTTCTACAGCTGAGTCTCTGTCATGATTAAAACATTGTGTTTTGTGAAACAGAGTCCAACCTCATCACAAACAAATAGCAAACCGCCTCCCTGGTGATCTGAAGCAAATGTTTATGGCGTAGTGTGGGGTACTGCATATGGAGCATGGTTGCATGCCAAAGAGAGCAGGGCTGTTTACAACTCATGTCTGATATTTACATGGACTGAGACGTTTTAGCTGTGCCATGCCATTTTGTCTTCAAAAAGTGCCTTTAATGTCTTCTAAGACAAAAGGCTTATTCAGGGAAGGGTTCCAAACCCTTCTAAACATTGCTATAAATATCTGATTTTCATTAATTCTAAGTGAACTGCCATTTCTGTGTTCCAAGGAATTTTCCTTGCTTGGAAAAGAAGGTCAAAAGGTAATCTTGAGAGCTGCTCCCCAAATGTACCTTGTTTTATCATTGAAGTTCACTGCAGCTTCTGTGTTTCAAAATATTTGAAACAACACACAGAAAACAGCTACTAGTGATTCTCTCTGCTACTTCTGTGTTGTGTCATTATTTAACTCAACAAACGCTTAGTAAGCAGTAGGTACTGCATTAAATGTAAAGGTTCCATCTAATGAACAGTCCACTCCGCCATTTAAAGTCTATCTGAAATTCCCAGTATTCTCTGTTTTTTCCCTTGTTTACAAGAAAGGAAAACATGCTGGGTGTGGTAGAGTATATAATTGTCCCCCTAATATTCATTGTCTTCCCCAGTAGAAGAGTATGCGTTCCCTCCAGCGGTCATTGATTTACAGCATCTACCTTCCTGCAGATTATAACCCTCATCCCATTGTCAAGCTAGACCACATGACTAGCTTGGGCCAGTGGAGTGTGTGAGGACATGATAGAGAAGAAATGCCTCACAGATTTCTGCAGCCCTCTAACTCTTTTTTCATCAGCTACAAAACCAGTGTGTCCAAGACTGGAGCTGCTTCTCCAAGCTAGAGGACGCATGGAATAGAGCTGCTACAGCCAACCCATAGCCACTTTTATGCAACATGACAAAAAGAATAAACATTCAACGTTGAAAGCCCTATGATTTAGGGATTGTTTGTTATCACAGCAGAACTGACTACTAGACTAGGATAGTAGTATGACTGCAACAGGTATGTACTCCAAAGATGGTGGAAGATAGTCTGTGCTTTCTCTTTTCCTAAAATACGTCCAATTTTGTGTCCCTGTCATCAGCATATGCTTAGCTCTCCGGGTCGCTGTTGGGGGCCCAGTCTCTGAACAGTGGGGCTCGAGGTCAGGAAGCCTCATCTGCTATAGGGTCTGAGAGATCTGTGGGGATGTCTGCACCCTCAGGTGATAATGACCGGCATTGAACAGACCCAACGCCAAGGGCATCACATGCTTTGCCTCCTCTGACCTCATGACAACCCCATAAGATACCACTGTCATAAATGGCATCTACCGATGAAGAAACTGAGGCTTGGAGCAGTTAAGACATTTGCCCAAGTTCACCCTTCTAATAAATAGTAGGGCACAAATTTGTACCCAAGCAGTTGGCCCCTATACGTTCTTCCAAGGGGGGAGATGAAGAAAGACATCAACTGGATACAGAGTTTAGTCCTAAGGGTGCTTGGGAATCAGACAGACAGAGTCCCACAGCCCCAGCCCCTCATTGTGCTTTCTTCCTCCATTCATAACTTTTTCTCAAAACTCCTCCCTTCTCCCTCCTCTTAAAATATCCTGATGTCTGCTGAGATTAGATCTGGAATAGAGCTGGAAGAAAATCAAGCTTCCTCAATTCCTGGTGTGCGAACGAATGCCTTGCCAAACAAAACCACTTCTCCTCACAATTTAATTGGATGCTGTCGGTCAGCAAAGGAGACAAATGCTTACACTCAACTTGCTCTTCAGTCTAGCCCCATGAGTCTGTTCAAACCACTGGTGCAACAGAAAAAGGAAAACCTCACCTCACGTCAAAATGTGTCAATCCATAGCATTAGGGGATTTGAGAATTGAAGGTCTCCTGAAAGAGCATCTAACACAAATTCTTCATTGTACAGGTGAGGAAACCGAGGCCAGAAAAGACTCGTCAGGCCACAGGAAGATCTGGCTGCAGAGCCAGCACTGGAACTCAGGCTCCAGGCTCCCCAGCCCTGCAAGTCACAGGGTTCCTCTTGATGACTTTCTCATTTTCCTGCAGTTCTCCCTGTGGGCTGATACATTCTCTCAAACTAAACCACAAACTGCCTGAAAAGAACATTGAGTTTTTCTCTATCCTGCCTATTTTCAGCCTCCAAATGCAGACAGCTTTTCACTGTCTAAATCTTCATCAGAAGATACACTGTGATGAGATTTTTCTTTCACAGAACAACTCAACCCTGGTTTTTTCCTCATGTCATCTGCAACACCTAAGTGGCTCTGAGTCAAATCCCTGCAATGCTCCTGGGAAAAGAAATGAGATTTTTTGCCTTTCCTTGCTAGCTTTCTAGCCCCGGGTTCATATCCAGGAGTAAGACATTTGAAGTTTTGATGCAGCTTCTAAGAAGATTGTTTGGGGTCACAAGTGTTCCCAGGTAATGAACAGGTAGGTAGCCCAAGTCTGATGTACAAAAATTAAAGTCAGAATAAGTATAGAGTTGGGAGCAAAATTCTTCTCTTCCATTAGCCCCAAAATAAGCGTGAGTCTGTTCCAAACTTGTCAAGAACTTTTAGCAAAGGCTGCTCAACAGCCCAATAGGACGCTGGGGGTTGTCAGTACCCTTAATTCACGCACATCCCAGGAGGGAAGCACCCAACAAAGCAAACTTGGCCCCATTGGAGCCCATAACCTCAGACTGCTGTGCTCCATCACCTCTAGCCCTTGCTCCCCATTCCTCTGTCTCCATAGTACCTGGCTTTCTTAATGTTCTTCCAGTACCAGCCAGAGATTATCCCTCGGGCTTAATAAGGCCCGGATATCAACAACTTGTTTATTCATAAAGGAAGGAAGAGTGTCAGAGAAAGAACAAATGTAAGTAAAACAAAATATTTTATTTTTCTTATTCTTAATGGATATAATAGATAACTGCTCAAAGTAATAATCGAAACAATATATTAGGTGGTTATAGCATATGGATGCAAAATAAATAACAGCAATATTATAAGGGACAGGTGGAAGGAAATGGAAATACTCTGTTATAAGATACCTGTGAAACAGTATAGTGTTATTTGAAAGTGGACTCAGGTGATCTGTAAATGTGTACAGTGAACTCTAGAAGAACCAATAAGTCTTTTTAAAAAGATGTATAATTGATATCCTGAAGCAAGAAAGTAAATTAAATTATATAAAATTCTTAATTAAAACCAGAGAAGGCATAAAAATGGCCGGGGATGGGGGTGGGGAGGAGAACTAGAGAACAAGTGCAATAAATAGGAAACAGTTACAAACATGGTAGATATTAATCCATCTATATCAATAAATGGGAGTAGTCTAAATGTGCCAAGTAAAGATAAAGATTGTCAGAGTGTATTTTTTAAAAAGACCCAACTATATATTTTCTATAAGAACCCCAACTTAAATATAAAAACAGGTAAATTGACAGTAATAGGTTAGAGAAAGATATACCATGCTAACATTTATCAAAAGAAAGTTGGGTTAGCTATATTATGTTCAGGCAAAGCAGACTTTAGAACAAGAAATATTATTAGGAATAAAGAGGGGCATTACATAATGATAAAGGAGTCATTTCTCCAGGGAGAGATAACAATCCTTAGCATGTATGTACCTAACAATAGTGCATCAAAATACACTAAGCAAAAACTGATAGAACTGCAGGGAGAAATAGACAAACCCCCTACTATAGTTGGAGACTTCAATTCCCCTCTTTCAGTAAGTAATTAATCAAATAGGTGAAGATATAGGTAACCTGAATGTCACTATCAATAAACTTGATCTAATTAATATTTATAACATGCTCTATCAAACAACAGCAGAATAAACATTTTTCCCAAACTCACATGGAATATTCACAGAGATAGACTCTGGGCCATAAAACACACCTTAGCAAATTTAAGAGAATATAAATCATACAAAAGAATAAAATTAAACTATAAATCAGTAACAGAAAAATAGCTTGAAAATCTCCGGATATTTAGAGATTATACACACTTCTAAATAACATGAGTCAAAGAAGTATCAAGAGGAATTAAAAACATTTTAAACTAAATAAAAATGAAAGTATAATTTATAAAGAGCTGTGCAAGGCAGTGAAAAGCAGTGCTTAGAGGAAGATTTGTAGCACTAAATGCATATATTAAGAAAGAAGAAAGATCCAAAATCAATCATCTAAATTTCCACCTTGGAAAAATAGAGAAAGAAAAGCATTTTAATTTTCTTCTTAGGTAGAAAGGAAATAATAAAACTTAGAGAAGAAATTGATGAAATTGAAAACAGGAAAAAAATAGAGAAACTCAGCACAAAGCCTAGTTCTTTGAAAAGATCAATAAAATTGATAAACTTCTAGCCAGCTAGAAGCTGAAAACCAGGAAAAAAGAAAGACTACACAAATTACCACTTACAGAAATGAAAGAGGTATCATCAGTACTGATCCCATGGACATTAAAAGAATAATGAAAGAATACTTTGAACAACTTCACGTCCACAAATTTGGTAACTTGGATGAAATGGACCAATTCCTTGAAAAACGCAAACTACCAAAACTTACACTAGGAGAAACAGATCATCTGAATAGGCATATATCTATTAAGGAAATGAAATCAATAGCTAATTACTTTACGAAAAAAAAAGAAAGCACCAGTTCCAAATGGTTTTACTGGTGAATTCTACCAAACATTTAAGGAGAAATGATTCTAATTCTCCACAATCTCTTCCAGAAAATAGAAGCAGAGAGAATACTTCAGAACTAATTCTATTAAGTCAATTCTATGGATCCTAGTACCAAAACTAGATAAAAAATTATAGGGAAAACTAGAGACCAATGTCTGTCATGAACATACATGCAAAAGTCCCCAACAAAATATTAGCAAATTTAATCCAACACTATATAAAAAGAATTATACACTATAACCAAGTGAGATTTCTTTCAAGAATGCAAGTCTGTTCAACATTTGAAAATCCATAGGCTAAAGAAGAAAGATAATATGATCATACCAATTGATGCAGAAAAAGCATTCAATGAAATCCAACACCTATTCATGAAAAAAAAACTCCCAGCAAATTTGGAATAGAGGGAAACTACAGAAAATCTACTGCTATCATAATCAGTGACGAAAAACTGGACATTTTGCCCCTATGATCAGGAACAATACAAGGATGTCGTCCCTCGCCATTCCTACCAACATCACACTGGAAATCATAGTTAATATAATAAGACAAGAAAAGGAAATAAAAGATACACAGATTGAGCTGGAAGAAATAAAACTCTTTGTTCACAGATGACATGATTAAGCAGATAATCCCAAGCAATCAACAATAGCATCAAAAAGAATAAAATACTTAGAAGTAAATTTAACAAAAGGAGTACAAAATTTACACTCTGAAAACTACAAAATATTATTGAAAGAAATTAAGGAAGAATTAAATAAATGGAAAGATATCCCACATTCGTGGATTGGAAGACTCAATACTATTGAGGTGGCGCTAGTCTCCAAACCAACCTAGTGCAATCCCTATCAGAATCCCGGCCGACTTCTTCGTAGAAATTAACAAGCTCATTCCAAAATTCATAGAAGTTTGCAAGGGATCCAGACAGCCAAAACCATCTTGAAAACATAGTACAAAGCTGGATGGGGCTTCCCTGGTGGCGCAGTGGTTGAGGCTCCGCCTGCCGATGCAGGGGGCGCGGGTTCGTGCCCCGGTCTGGGAGGATCCCACGTGCCGCGGAGCGGCTGGGCCCGTGAGCCATGGCCGCTAAGCCTGCGCGTCCGGAGCCTGTGCCCCGCAATGGGAGAGGCCACAACAGCGAGAGGCCCGCGTACCGCAAAAAAAAAAAAAAAAAAAAGCTGGATGACTCACTCTTTCTGATTTTAAAACTTAATACAAAGCAACAGTAATCAAGATGGTATGGGACATGCATAAAGACAGACATATAGATTAATGGAATAGAATGGGGTCCAGAAATAAACCCTTACATTTATGCTCAACTGATTTTTAACAAAGGTGCCAAAACAATTCCAAGGGAAAAGAATAGTCTTTACAATCATCAGTATTAGGACAGCTGGGTATCCACATTCAAAAGAATTAACTTTGACTCCTATCTCATATCATATACATCATACACAAAAATTAACTCAAAATTAATCTAAGAGTTAAAACTATAAAAACTCTTAGAGAAAGACTAGGGGTAAGTCTTCGCAAACTTGGATTAGGTAGTGGTTCCTTAGATATGACCAAACGAACAAGCAACAAAAGAAAAAAACAGATAAATAGGACTCATCAATTTTTTTAATTACTGTGCTTCAAAAGACATCTTCAAGAAAGTGAAAAGACATCCCACAGAATGGGAGAAAATATTTGCAAATCATAAGGAATGATGAGGAATTTGTATCTAGAATATATAATGAACGCTTAAATTCAATAACAAAAAGACAATCTAAATTTTGAAATGGGAAAAGTATCTAAACAGGCATTTCTCCAAGGAAGATATACAAATAGCCAATAAGTATATAAAATGATACCCAGCATCACCGCCTTCAGGGAAATGCAAGTCAAAAGCACAATGAGATACCACTTCACATCCACTGGGTTAGCTTAGATGATAAGTACTGGTTAGAATATGGAGAAAGTGGAACCCTCATACACTACTGAGAAGAATGTAAAAATCACCAATTTATTGAACACTTGGGAAAACAGCCTGGCAGTTCCTCAAAAGGTTAAACATAGAGTTACCACATGAGCCAGCAATCCCATTCCTACAAAAGACCACATATTGTATGATTCCATTTATATGTGTTGTCCAAATAGGCAAATCTATAGAAACAAGAATATTAGTGGTTGCTTAGAGCTGGGGGGAGCTGTAGCAGGAGAATAGAATAGAATAGAATAGAATACAATAGGACAGAATAACACAGGTCCTGTGCATCAACCAAGCCGTCAGTAAGTGTGGGGCAGTTGCACCACCTCTGGCTTGAACAAGGGGGCTTGGATGGTAGACATAGCTCTTCACTGTCTGGCCATGGGACTTTGAGCCAGTTACCCCATCTGAGCTCCAGTTTTCTCTCTAGTAAAATGAGAGTAATTGTTCCATCTTTCTGGTCTCACAGGGTTATCGTGGGGGGTGGTGGAGAGGGGAAAATGAAAGAGTTTCAAAGGCCCCAGGGCGTCGTAGCAGATGTAACAGGTAACGAGCTTTGCCATCTCACAGCCCCTCGTACTGTCCTTTCTGCCTTTGATGGTCACTTCCTCTGGGCAGCCATCCTTGCACCCCCAGAGCACCCTGCCCCTAACCGGGGGCTGCCAGTGGGTCTGTGCTCAACTCCCAGTGTTGTCACTTCTGTGCCCTGCACACGGGCTCTCCCCTCTCTGCACCCAGCACCTTGCTGACAGACAGCACAGGGAGCGGGGAGGGCCAGGCACCCTTTAGGGGGAGGCTGGAGAGAGATGGGAGACCACGGGGAGGAAGGTGGGCTCCCCGCCCCTGCAGAGGCTGTCGCAGGACCAGGAGACGATCAGCAGGTGGGTGGGGACACCGGAAGGTGACTGGGCAGTGAGTAAGTGTGGAAGCAAGCAAAGGAGGGCCAGGTCACCTCCCACCCGCCCACCGCAGCCACACACCGGGAGGGGCCGAGCACCGGGTTGGGGTCCATGAAGCATCTGGAGCGGAACAGACAGACAGACAGCCGTTCACCAGAACTGGCACAGGCACACCATTTCAGTGCCCCCTCAGCCCTCCCTTCGGGTCAGAATGAATGGGCTACTCACTGAGGAAGCCGTTGGCCAGAGCGGCCACTGATTCATGGTTTACAGGCAACTGTGAAATCCTTTTTCCACCGGCTGCTACAGCCCGGATGCTGTCAACAGTAACTGTGACCATGCCCGTGGGTCCCCACCTCGCCCTCTCCTCCCCTCACGCCTCCAGCGCTGAGCTGAGACGATGCAGAAGCTGCCCCACCACTCTTCACCCACACAGCAGCCCTGCATCCTGAGGAAACACACAGGGAACACTTGAAAAGATACACGGACGTACGTGGAATCTGCCAGTCGAGTTCTGAGAGAGGGGGTGGGTGGGCTGCAGTCCTGCCCAGAAAGACCGAGAAGGGGCAGAAATCGAGACCTGCCTCCCCAGCAGCAGCATGGCCAGACCTGATGGCAACAAGCCTGGAGGCGTCATTCCTTCATTCACTCATTCATTCACTCATACAAGCAAGCTGTTCCTGAGGGCTTGCCTGTGCCAGGACCTGCCAGGGCTAGAGACACAAGGCGGCCCTCAGCACAGAGGAAGGGCTTGAAAGGTCTCAGGACATCCTTTTATCACTTCTAATTCCCTCCAGGTAGCAGTAGAGAGATGCCTGGTGGTCAGACCTATTGTTGGCTGCCACAATCAAGATGCTGGAGACCAGGAAAAACCCCAGAAGTGCTCCCCTCTCAAGAATTGTGCTGGCCAGGCTTGGACCTGTTGGGATGGGTGACACTTCTGTGCAGTGCTCAGGGATAAGGGCCCTTAGAGCCACACCTTGAGCTCCCTGCTCAGCCCCTGGGGTCCCTGTGTCGGGTTGTAGAAGCCCATCTCCCAGCGGCTGCAGGTGTGGCTGAGAAAGATTCTCTCTCACCTGCACCTCTCTCTGTCCTTGATTAATGGGAGCCACCTCCCCAGAAGTGCCAGGAAGTTGTGCCCCTCCACCCTACTCCTGAGGGGAGGCTCAAGGCCAAAGACCGACAGAGGCAGGGGTGCAAAGTGATACAGGACAGATTCGATGGTGAAAGCCCGCGTGGCTGCACGTCCCTGAACCCATCGAGGCTTCCCTTCCTCCCCTGTCCCCTGCTTCCATCCTCCCACCCTCACATGTGTGCCCTGGGCCTCCCCTTGATCAGTCATTTGCAGGAGAATCCATCTCAGTCTCTGTTTCCAGGGAGCCAGCCCTAAACCAGCTGTGAGCCCGAATGTCTGTATCAAATCCCAGCTGCACCAAGCCACCTGGGGCCAGGTCTTGACCCTCCCCAAGTCTGTTTCCTCCTCTGTAAAGTAGGGATGGGAAATACTTGTCCACATGGGTGTCGTACAGATTACGTGTGTGCGTTAACACACCTGAAGGTTGGGACACTCCCTGCCCGAGGAAAGCCCTTGTGGTGCCCCTTTTTTTCCACTCTGTGTCATGTAGGCGGCCTGCTCTGAGCCATGTGGCAGACACCAAATGTCCATCCATTCACCTCCTAGAGACCATCACAGTCAAACCAGCTAGGTACCGATTTTACATGTCCAGAATTTTCATTTGGGGGTGTCTTATCCAGTATCTGAGGTTGAAAGTTCGTTTCCAGGGAGAAAGTTTGAAGAACTGATTAAGTCTACCCCAAAAATAAGCATATAAATTCGAGTGGTCTTTGCGGGCAACTTTGAGCAGGGCAGCAATTATAAACCTGGCTCCTCCCCAGAATCACCTGAGGACTTACTAAAACGCTAGCTCCCCTCGAGTGCCACCCGCCACCCCTAGTTCAGTCATTTCTGGGACTTGCATCCTTGACAAGCCCCCAGGGTGGTAGGCTTATAAAAGTTTTCCTGGAGAAGATACCCGAACCGGGTCTAGAAGGATGTATAGGAGCTTTCTAAAGGGGGAGGCAGTGCGGAGAAGGGCATCCCAGGCAGAGGGGACAGTGAGAGCAGACAGGAGCCCTGGAGCTGCATTGTGGGTGCAGAGGTCTATGAGCATTTCTGCATGGCAGGAACGTGAGGGCGGTGTCAGGTCCTGGGATGAGCTGGACCTGAAATAAGTGACTCGTGCTCCCAGGATGGCCGTGCTTCTGTACCGGCCACACTTGGAGGCTCTCACAGCCCCTGGGGATGCTCCCATCCTGCCAGCTGTCCTCATCCTTGTGTCTTCTTCTGTCTTCACATCACCCAGGAGATAATGAATGAAGCCCTGCAGGGGGACCAGGCCTCACGAGTCGTCTCCATCAGGCCACTGGAACCTAACAGTGACCCCAAAGACCTCGTTGTCTTCTAGAAGCTTCCCTCCCTGCCCTCCCTCATCCCATTGGGAGCCTGAGGGGCTGTGTCTGCCGGACAAAGGTGGAGGCTGCTTCCCTCAAGAAGGCAGGCCTCACATCCCAAGGCGGGCATGTCCTGCCCTCCCCAGACCCTCAGAAGGAATGCAGAGAGCTGGCACCCTCTCCAGACACCACAGCTGCTGAGATCATTCGCAGGAGGGATCCTTGAGAGTAGGGGTCCAGGCAGGGGCATCAGAACGATGCGTCGTTAATCTTTAAGTATTTACCAGGCATTTGCTATCTGCCAGTGGCGGCTCGGAGCTGATGACACGGCCCCAGCCCCGGCAGAACTTAAAATATAATAAAACACAGGAATAGACCCAAAAAAGTGAGACTGTAATTTGGATTATTTTTGTCATACATCTCTGTTTTAAGTGAGTAATGTCAAAATGCTTGGAATTGATCTGCGTAATGGAATGCTATGGGCATGTAATGGTGTTATCTAAATAAAAATACTACGGCACCCGTAGGGGAGGGAGGGAAGGAAAGAGGAAGGAAGAGCAAAGAAGAACAGCCCTTACCCAGGGAGAGCCCTTCTGTGCCCCCAGACCAGGGCTGCCCCTTGCCCTTGGCCAGAGAGGAGCCCAATGTGCCGGCAGAAAAAAGAACTTTCAAACTTCGAATCACTTCCAGCGTCAGCTGTTCTGCTGGTTAGATTTCCTCCTCATCGCGGTCTCCACGGTACAGAGAGCTTTCCTCCTGAAAAGAGAGGAGTACAGAGAGCTTTCCTCCTGAAAAGCTCACAGCTCTTCTTTCCTGGAGTGATCCATCCTCCCGACAATCCTGTTAGGAAATGTGTCAGAAAGAGGTTTATGGAACCAAAACTGAACGAGGCCAACGATGAAACCTTAATGTATGTTATTCCATTAACTCTGCCATGAGTTATGGCAAAATGCGATGAAACGTACAGGTTTTTAAAAATCACTTTCACTATCCCAGCCTGATAAAAGGAATTTACAGTGGCACGACAAGCTATCCCCTCTTGTGATTCTTCAGGCCACCTGAGGAGATCAGACGATTTCAGAGGCCCCTTCTGAGGGGTGACGGAACTTGTGGCTCTTCAGTCTGGAAGCCCAGCTTCACCTCACCCCAAGGGACAGAAAGCCACCTTCCTGGACTCCGTCAGCCTGACTCCACAAGAGCCTTCTTTACATGCCCTCAGCTGCTTCAGGGCCCAGCTACAAAAAGGCATCACCGAGACTCTTTGTTACAGACTGACACTTCAAGAATTTTGTCTCAGAAGCCATGTGATGCGTTCCTTCTATAACTAATTTTCAAAAAATAATTACCTCTCTTGGTCTTTATCTTGTAACCCTTTTTTCCTGCTGATCTCGCCTTTTCTCTTATTTTAAATGCTTTCTATAAAAGGATATGTGTGTGCCCACTCAGGAACCTCAATTGCTTTAGGAAGAACGTCAGGATATAAATGATCAGTTACTATATTATTATATATTATACATAATAAGATACAATGCAATATATATACAATATAACTTTATACTATATATTATACAATTATAAGTGTTAAATAATATTATTATATTAATTGATTTATTGTTTAATTAAATATAGTAAGTAGTTTCTCAGAAAACAATTCTGTACAATATTTACTGGGATGTTTCCTCTCTGGAAGTGCTGGTCAGGGTATCCATAGCTTTCTGGAGCCCTGAAGGATTTCAGGCCAAGGCCCAGCTGCTGCGGGCTGGCCATGTCCTTCCTTCCCCACAGGTTCCATCTAGCACACCAGGGGGGTTAAGGAGATCACCCTCAGCTCTTCTCACCCAGGGCGTCCACACACCTGAGCCCAGGTTCCCTGGCTGGCTCCAGATCTACCAGTTTTATCTGCAGGATAGATAGGTAGATGACAGATAGATAGATAGGCACACACATAGACAAACATGAATACACATATATGCTTGTGCATCCGTATGAATGTCCACGTGCAGCACAAACCTCCCACAGACAAGTTTGGAGTTCCTAGATGCTGGTCTCCCTCTCTCTGGCGCCACCCCTCTCCAGAATGCTCTCCCACAGCCCGGTTCTACAGTTCCATGTGGTTAAGGCAAGGTGGGAACCAGGGGACCAAAGGAGACCATCCCACTGCCTTGCAGGGGTGCCAGCCCCATGCGGCCGGAACTTCTAGGTCTTCAGGAGAAGCTGGAGATCTCACTCTGTGTGATATCTGGATTTTTAAAGCTTGGGGCACATTTTCTTTGAAACAAAACACGCGCTTCAGGCCTCCGGTTGTGACCTCTGTCACAGAAGGGGGACGGCTGGGATCCTGAGACCTGAGGCTGGGTCTCGGTTCTGTCAGCAGTCCTCAGCATGGAGCCCCCTTCTCAGCTCCTCAGCAGAATGTAGTGGGGCCGGGGGCGGGGCAGTGGTCTTCCAGTGCCCCTTCAGCTCCACGCTGCTGGGTCTTCCACCCCCCCAAAAAAATTCTTGTCTGACAAATTTTATAACTGCCTCTCGGTGTAATTTATTTGAGCATCGACTAAAATATAAATGTGTCTCTTCAAACAGGGCCTGGCCAGTGAAATTTTAACCAACTACCAGATTTCCAACTGTTTTCCATTGACCCATATATTAAAATAGTAGAAGCCGTTGGTCTCATGAGGTTTCTGGACAAGCCTGAATTCAACAGGAATGACGCCCGGGTTGTGGAATTTCGCTAAGCAACAGGCCCAAACAGAAAATGTCAGCACTTCTGAGGAATAATGCGGTGTTTCTGGCCCACTGTCCCCCACCCCTTTTCTTTATCCTGTGTCTGCTCTTTTATTTCTATGATTCCTTTTAAGTGTTCACATGTGCTTTTATTACTATAATTTAAGGAGTACTTACTTCCCTAAAAGGACCCTTTTTGACTGACTCCACGGCCTAAACTTATCGTGCTAGCCCCTTCTCTGGAGGTAAGGCTCTGCTCTGTTGAAGTGCCCACCTTGGAAGGGCAATGAACCCATGCTTCCTCACTGGGATCTGGGTGTTCAATGAGTGAACCATGGGGATATCAAGGCATTGCTTGGTGGCCAGACAGCGGGTCAACCCCAGAGGATGGCCAGCCCAGGAGGGAGAAAAGCCAATGTCAAGGTCCAGCCACGGGTCTGCAGGCCTGGAGAAGGATTCAGGCACCAGCATCACTCAAAGGGAGCCATAGAAGTATATCCAGGAGAAGCCGGTCTGCCATTGTACCCACTCGGTGCCACACAGAACGTAAACACCTGCTGAATGAATAGAAATTGAAAGATGCCCCTCTTTCACACAGTTTATTGTGCCTCCTTGTAGTGTCACAGAGCAGAGTGGCCCCCTGGAGATCCAACAAGTGGCTGTGTCCCTTGCCTTCCTCTGTAAGACTCTGCAGAGAACTCACTGTCCAGGGATTTAGGCTGGAAAAGGGGATGTGTTGGAAGTTTAGGGCGTATACTGGGTTGAATGGTGTTTCCCCCAAAAGATATGTCCATGTCCCGATCCACCCCCCGGACCTCAGAATGTGACCTTATTTGGAAAAAGGCCTTTGCAGATGTTACTAAGGATTTTGAGAGGAAAACGTCCTGGATTCCCTGCGTGGGCCCTAAATGTGGTGATCAGTGCCCTTATAAGAGATTGACGAGAGACACAGGGAGAAGGAGGAGGAAAATGGAGGCAGAGACCAGACTGATGTGGCCACAAACAAAGGAGCACCTGGAGCCACCAGAAGGTGGAAGTGAGGAAGTTTCCTCCCCTAGTGCCTCTGGAAGGAGCACAGCCCTGCTGACGCCTGGATTTCAGTCTTCTGGCCTCTAGAACTGCAAGAAAGTTAATTTCTGTTGTTTTAAAACTACCAAGTGTGTGACGATTTGTCACAGCAGCGTCAGGAAACCAATAGGGAGAGCTGCCCTTGGAAGGGGTTTCATGGGTCCCCTTGTCCAGTTAGGGCGTGAGCCCGTCTGGGGAGTGGGAAGGTCAGCTGCAGAGACAGATGGAGGGGAGGGGTCTGGTCTCTAACCAACACACTGCTGACCTCCAGGTCACCCATACACAGGGACCTTCCACCAGCGTCCCGAGGCCCCAGATTTAGATATGTGACTGCATGAAAGTCAAAGACCAAGGAAAATCAACAAATGTAGAAAAAAAGGAAGCAATAAAGAGAGCAGAATTAATCTTTAGGGAAACCATATTTGAAACCTCTGAGAGATAAGATGAAATAACATATTCTTAAAATGAGACTTTTTAAAATGAGACAGAGAGACAATGGTACCCTACAGGCAGTTCCCTCCCAGAGGGAGAAAGATGGGCTGCCCGGCCCAGTGACACCCCCCCCCACCAAATTTACTGGTCAGGAGAGTCACTACAGCAAAGAGAGGAGGACGCTGGGAAGCAGGAGGCCCCAGTGGCCCGTCCATCGGAGCAGAAGGTGCTGCCCCCGTAGTGGTCTCTGGAACTGCCCGTCAGGCAACAGAGCTACGACATTGATCCTTTGTGGATCTTCTCCCATAATCTCTGTTTCTTGTCTTTTGCACTATTTTCCAGGACATTTCTTCTAATTCTAACACTTGAATGAGAGGTTTTCCTATGTTTTTAATCTCGCAGCACTCTCTTGCTGTGACTGTTCTCTTCTCATAGCCCTGTGCTCCTGTTTCATGGATGCATTATCTGTCTTGTAAAAAATTCATTGAAAACATGAATGAATCTGAGTTTGGGTTTGCATTTTTGTTTTATTTCTTTTTACTTGTTTTGTCCGCACTGTTGTGTTTTGTGTTTTTTCTTTGACTGTGTCTGTTGGATCATCTGCAAAGCAGCAGAGGATGGAGTTAGAAGGTACTGAGACTCGTTGCAGTAAAGCCTGTGATGACGAACTCAGGGGATGCAGAAGCATTTCCATCTTGCCTCCAGATGCCAAGCCCACCCATCTGTGAAGTGGGGGCTTCTCCCTGCTCCTCCAGCAGGTCACGTGGCCGGAGATGCCCACTGGACTAGGCACTGGTCTATGTGGTGGGTGCTCTGGACACCTGCTCACACCACTTACTCACGCCCTCTGGTCCCACTCAGGCTCCCTCCCAGCTGTACCATCTCCACGTTAAAAAGGACCACCCTCGATACACCCAGCTTCATGACTCAGTGGGTCGTAAACAGATACGAGTGGGACCACCGACCCTGTGTTCTTAAAATCTTCAAGGGCAGCCCTGATCGTGCCAACCTACATGCCTTCCACAATGTGACACTAATTTTTGTCGTTTTGTTTTGTCTTTTTTAACATAACAAAACAACCATTTTATCTGCTCATAATTCTGTGGTCAGGAATTTAGGCTGGACCCAGATGGGCAATTCTTCTCCTGGTCTCACGTGAATGCGACACTGTTTTTGATTCACACTCTTGGCTGAAGTGGAGGAAGGGGTAGCTGCTGAGGTTTCGACTTGGTCTTCTCTTTTCTCTACACTCCGAGGACCTTACACCACCACCAAATAGATGGGTCTCAATGACATGTTGGGGGATGAATGTAGTGTTGAATGTGAGGCAGTCATAACCAGCCATTTCCTTTGTCTTCATGTGCACTGTTGCCTCCCTATTTTCAACAGACTGGATCATCACGCTAGTCAGGGCATCCCCTCACTGAAACATACTCCAAAGTCACCACCATTAAAATTGTTGGCATCTGGGCCACCACCTGTGCCAGGGACTACCCACAGCCCACATACAACTTGGGATGGGGTCTCCCTTGCCAGCCAGGTTGTGAGTGATCTAGTCCCAATTCTTGGACCCTCTGCAAAGCAGAAGCAAAGGCAGACAAGAGATTTATTGGGCATCACACCTGTGAAAAACAAGGGGGAGAGGGGACAGGAGGAAGCAGGAGCGCCTTCAGATGATCATACAGGTCTGGCTCTTATGAAAGGAGAAGGGGAAGGGAGGAAGACAGGGTAGGAGAAGCCCAAGACCACCACGCAGCTCTGAGGACATCTCATCCAGCCCATCAGGGAGCTCGGGGGCAGACATCATCTGGTATCCCACACTGGCCAGAAACGGTGAGCTTCATACCACCGCTGTTCACCACCAGCTGCAGGCGCCAGTGAAGCACAGAGCATCAGCTTGAAGGTGGCGCAGGGCCTGAAGACTCCCAGCCAGAGTTGTCGGCGAGCTGCCATCTTGCTAGGAGGGGGATCAGAGTGGCAGCCCTCTATGGCTGCCACGTCCGTCTCTGAATGCTCTTTTCTTCTGCATTTTTTTAGGAGTGTTTTTCTTTGTTCCTCTTCTTCACGTTGCCAGCTTTCCTCAAATTACTGGCTTGTGTGTTCATTTATTGGAACAGGGCAATAGTCGCTGTTTGGGAAAGGGGCTGGCAGCTGGCAGACCTCACAATGGGTGATCAAGTTGGGGCAAACGCTCCCTCAGGACCTCGGACACAGGGTCCAGAGGAAGGCTCAGTAAATGTCCCATTGCCAGGGCTTGGTTCTGGGGTACCCAGCATAGGCCATGCCAACTTCAGTTCTCCCAAAACGACTCATTAAATTTCCTTGGAGCAGAACCCGTGGTCGATTGGTTGCTTGGTTGGTTGGTTGGTTTGTTGAATTTGCAGGGGGAGGTGGGCTGGTCTGGGAGGGGAGCAGGGTTAAATGCCAGGTATTCCAAGGAGGGGGGATTAGGGGTGCACTTCCATTTAACATCCCTGTTTCAGGGCCGTGGTCTTCTCCATACGGGCACCCTGAATCCTGGGTTCCTCCACGCTCCTTGGGGCTGACACCCCCTCCTTGGCTCTGCTCGCTGCACCAGACACCTCCCTTCTCTCCACCTTCCCCGAGTGTGTTGAAATCTCTCATCCTCTGAAGGCTTCCCTCCCGTTCTCTTTCTCTTTGTGAGTTTATAACTTTTAGGTCCCACTTTTAGCCTCCCGTTCTCTTTCTTTTTGTGAGTTTATAACTTTATAACTTTTTACAACTTTTGGAGCACTTTGCTATCCTTTAGTGGAGCTGTAGGCTGGAGACAAGACAAAGGCGTGTGGTCCTCCATCATCTAGACCTGGAAGCCTTGAACTAGCATGGTTATCATAGGTCATCGCAGACCTTGTTCTGGAAATAGATAAGTCATACTATTTCTATTTCTACGCCTGCGATGGTGAAGCTTTCAAACCTTTCTCTCTTCTCGCTGCTTCCTACCTCTTCCGTCTTTGACCCTGAGTTCCCATCCTCACAATCAGCCGTCCTCCTTCTGATTCTAAAGCGAGATTGGGAGCCTCATGCACACAATTCCATGCACAGTCTCATCCAAAGAAAGGCCCCAGCTGCCAAGACGTTCCTGGAAGCAGCAGTGACAGTCACCTCTGTGTCTCTCCAAACTGCTCAGCAGAGAACAGTCACAGCTCCCACAAAACTCCCTGCAACAGTGGCTCAGGCTGGCCTAGGACAGACCCTGGCCACCCTAGGGTCTCCTGGACACAGTCTCTCCAGCAGGCTCCCTCTGCACCACCACCACCTTGGGGCTTGCCTCCGACTGGGTCATCACCCCTCACGGCTCAGCAGCTGGCCATCCACTGACCAAGCGTAGACACTGAAGCCAGCATCATCCCGCTTATCACCAAAAGGCAGCTTGGCTGGGGCACCTCAGGGACACCAGACATGGCAGAACCATTCTGACCCCTACAGCTCTCCAGCCAGAGGCGTCCAGTGAGGAGAAAAGCGACCAGTGTCCAGAGGAGAGGGCTGTGCCAGTGGGGGAGGGGTCAGTGTCCAGAAGCCTCAATACGCACTTGGAGGCCGAGCCTGGGAGAAAAGACCAAAGGGGCCAGGGACACCCATACTTGGCACTGTCCCCACCCTACACGTCCCTCCCCCATGGTCAGTCAAGGCAGAGATAGGATTCACACACATTAAAAGTTCAACGCATTCGAATTTTTCATGCCAGCACTGAAGGGGGTTCCGTCCCAATACTTTCCTAAGCTCCAAAATTTGCATTTAATTATATGCCTAATTATACAGCACACAATTCATTCCGTCACAGGAAATGAGACTTCAATGAACATTTGAGCAGCGCCGTCAGATCCATAATGCATGCATTCGAGAGGAAAGGGGTCCATAAAGCCACTGCTGGCTTGGTTCTGGCCCATCGGTTTCTTCACCCTCCCCACTGCCCCTACATTTCAAACGCCAGGACCTGCTGCCAGGGCTTCCCTTTCTTCTGAGAGAGAAGTCTGTGTTGTTGCATGGGAGTGGCTGAGGCCCCCTCAGGGGAGAGGACGTCTCAGCCCCAGGAGACAGCGTGCCCTGCATCGGACACAGTAGCCACACAGGACGGGGCGCTTCCGTTTGGGACTCTGGTGTCAGCGCCTAGGGAGCGTGATGTCTGTGTGGGGTGACCCCCAGTTGGAAAGAGGTCAGGGGGCAGGGTGGGCAGATCCTGGCTGGGGCCTCCAGCTGATGGACTGAGCGCCGTGTGGATTGAATTCCTCGGAGAGGAAACACTGCGTTTTTTCCACACATGGAGCAACACCCAGTTCGGATTCTCCAGCTAAGATTTCCGCACACGTTCATTTGGGCTGGGTTGTTACAATGTTACAAAGGCAGCTGAAATGCAGCAAAGGTATTCAGGGGATGGGTAGAGGCTGGTGACCCTACCAAGAAAGCAAAATACAAATCACAGGGAGGCAAGCTTGGCCAGGACCCTGTTTCCTGCTGGGGGAGAGAAGGAGGGAGGGAAAACACTCTGTCAGGGTGTCAGCTTGACAACAAGATGAAACATGCAAGCAGCCTTGAGCCAACTTGGAAACCGATAGGGATCAGATGTTTCCAACCAACGGTGGTGGTCGTTTTTATGTTCCTGCCATGACACACTTTTTAAATATTCATATTTTCTCCTAACAGGCTCTGTTGGTCCAGTCCTTTCAAGAAGCTGAGGCCGAGAAGAGATTAAACGTGTAGGAGTCACTAGAGGGCACTGTGGACGAGGGGGCAGCAGGAGGTCGGGCCCCTGCAGGCTGGGATGCTGGTGTGACACCCGTGAAAGGAGAAGAGGATGGAGGAGTCTCCAGCTCCATCTGTTCCAAGAAAGTTTCAACCAGACAGCCGGGAAGTCTGAGAACCAAAGTCTCCATTGGAGAGGGTCCCACAGCTGCAGGAACAGGCCTGGGTCTGGACCCCACGTGCTCAGCCACTGCCTGCTAACAGCACATGGTGTGACCTTCGTGAGTGAGACCCCCCTGCCCCATAGAAGGGACCCGCCCCCCACCTTCTCACCTCAGAGCACTTGTCACTGTCAGAAGGTATCCTCTTGATGTTGTAAGAGGGAACAACAAATCTGACTCCATGTTGGATCTCTTTCTTTGACTTTAACCTTTGTGCCCGTTGCCTGTGCTGAGTCAGGCTGGCTCTGCACCTTTTGTAGAAGTATGTTGCCTGGAGCCTGAAATATGCAGGAGAGCCCATGTCAAAGCTCTGATCTTTAAGAGTATAACACCTTTGCACTCCTATGGCAATAAAAAGGTGCAGAACAGAATATAACATTGGTTTTGTTGGAGGTTTACAGGAGCACCGTGACCTGACCTAGGGGAGCAGCTGCAAGAACAAAGGATTCCGGCACCAAGAAGTTTGCCAGGACCAACCACGCCCCTTCCCTTTTTAGTATAAAAGAAGCCTGAATTCTGACTGGGGTAAGATGGTTCCTTGAGACGAGTCTGCTGTCTTCTCGGTCTGCTGGCTTTCCCGATAAAATCACTACTCCTTGCCCCAGCAACTGGTCTCCCAAATTATTGGCCTGTCCTGTGGTGAGCAGACGTGGTGAGCAAAACAGTTTGGACTCAGGGGCAATGCATTTGTTTCTTTGTTCTACTTTCTCCTCCATCAGACTATCAGCCCCCCGACCCAGGGCAGGGACTTCATCTGTTGTATCAGCCTCTGGCCTCTAACACGTGGCTAGACACTCCGTAGGCACTCACATATCTGTGGAAGGAAAGAATGCATGGAGGCAGACCAGGGCTTGACAAATCATCGTATTGAAACTGGGATTTTGAAACTGTGGAAGATTAACTCATCAAATTAGAATAATAAATATTCAGATTTCTTTTCTTGGTTGATATCACAAAAGATCATGTGTTTGTTCAAAAAATAAAATCCTCTCTGCCCTCGTGATGGCTGTAGCCTTTGTAACCCATGGTGCTGGGGACCCTCTCAACTTTATTCCTTTCAGCAGAGGGTCTGTGATATGCAAAACTACATGTGGTTTTGTTTTCATCCCTCTGTTAGACTTTCCAAATAAAAACATTCCTTCCTCAGGGAGGAGGAAAAAGAAATTTTATGGCAAGCCATGCAGGCTAATTTCTAGCTAATGATGTAGAATTCATATAGACGAAAGCTTAATATCATTGCATATTAATTGCCTCAGTTATGAAAGAGTTCAGTCTCCACATAAAACCGTTTTTCTTTTATTGTTTTATAAATAGAGCCTCTTCACACCAGAGCAAAGTATAAAGATAAAAGTTTGGAGCAGAATAACTAAAAAAACCTGAAATCATTATAATCAGAAACAGCCTCTGAAAGTGCTTCATTTCCTGACACTGTTACATTATGGTTTGGGTGGGGTTTTTTCTTTCTTTTTTATTTTTTTGGCCGTGCCATGCAGCACTTGGGACCTTAGTTCCCCGACCAGGGATCAAACCTGTGCTCCCCTGGCATTGGGAACACGGAGTCTTAACAACTGGACCACCAGAGAAGTCCCTGTATTATGGGTTTTGCCAAGAGACTTTATTTTTTCAAATAAGGGAAAAATGCAAATGTGTGTGTTATTAATTCTATCAAAGTTCACAGGCTTTAATGACACTTCAGTATATTAATTACTCCTGAGGTGACGTAGAGCCCTCGAAATGCAAACGACATGGGAAAATCCAGGTTACTGAGCCGAGGGAAGATTATTCTTTGGAAGTAAATGATTTTATGTGTGTCACCAATCGGCAGTTCATATGCCCGACGCACAGCAAAGCCAAACCGCACTGAAATGCTGGAGTCTGGAGCAGAGAAAGGGTTCCTGCAGGGCGACGCAAGGAGACAGGTGGCTCATGCCCAAAACACCCCCAACTCCCCGAAGGTTTCAACAAAGCATTTTTAAAGGCAACGTGAGGGAGGGGCGTGGTAGGCTGGGTCACGATGTCCCTGTAAACCTCCAACAAGACACAAGACACATGTTATTCTCCGATCCCCAACTTTTTATTTTTATATGAATGGAAAAGTGTTACATCCTTAAAGGTCAGCCTTGAGAAACTGGGCTATCCTGTATATTTCAGGCACTAGGCAACATTCCTACCTGGAAGCCAAAGCAATAGAATACCAAGGTTAAAGTAAAAGAAACAGATCCAATATGGAGTCAGATTTGGTCTTCCCTCTTCCAGTCGCACGGCTGTCAATTTCAAAATGGGAGCCAGAGCAGACGGGCCCTGACTCCCTGACGACCTGCCCCCTCCAGGTGCCGCCCCCCGCCGCCCGATCTGGCGTCAGGTGGGCTCCAGCGACCCTTCCCGGAGGTTTCCTGGGGAGGCTGTGTCCCAGCTCCCTAGGCTCCGCGTGTTCACCATCTTTTCCACCAAGAAACGTCAGCAGCCCCGGGTGACTGATTGGACAGTGATGGGAGACCCAGCCCCGCTACCCCTTCCCTGGTGAACAGCAAGTAAACGTGTTTACTTGGCCCGTCGCTACTTCCCCACCCCGAGCCCTGGAATCCCTCCCCCCACGCCCTCCAGCAACAGTGATGCGGCCGGCTGTTGTTCCCACGGTTTCCCAACAGGGAAACTGAGGCCTGAAGGGCAAGCGGGATGCCTGGAATCAGTGAATAGAGGGAGGCTGAACTCCAGCTCCCAAGGGATTTTTCTTTAATCATCCACACACCTTTCTTTTAGTCTAGACTTGCTTTGGAACGGGAGGTGCTGGGACATTGTTTACGTGTCGATCCGACGAGGCTTGAACTGTTCTCATCCCTGAGGACACACAGGAGAAGCAAACGGGGAAGATCACTGCCCCCTACCCACCCCTCACGATGGCATCCCAGCCGGGAGCCCGGCAGTGGTCCTCTGCTGCACCCCAGCTTCTCAAGAGGTGACTCTCCCCCAACTCGGGGTCACCTGTCCAGCTTTCCCTGCATGTATGAGCCTCACTGTCTCCTTGCCATCTGCCCAAGCAGGTGACAAACTGAGTGGGGAGACCCCGGCCACCTGGATGACCAGGCAGGAGGGAGGGTCCCCAGCTGCTCCTGGCCGGGCACTTGTCCCAGTACCTCACAGGGCAAGGACCACACGGCTGTGACCTTCAGAGTGTCCTCTCCCCAGGGAGGGGCTAGACAAGGAACTCAGGACCCTCACCACCCTCCCAAGACAGGGTATGGGCAGGGGGTTGTCTGGGCTGGCGAGTGGGGCCATTTCATTACAGTATTTTATTTTAGGCCTGCCCTTGGGAGGGCTGCTTGAGAAAACTGGGGTTCAGGGCAAGGTGCACCATGTTCAAGGCATGGGCTACCAGCGACACCCAGTTTCTGCAGGACGTTAGAGTTACAAGTGGAGATCCTGACGCAGGGTTGTATTGATTGTACCCCATCGTAAGCCAAAGGGCGGGCACAGCTGGGTGGCTTGGACTGACGGGGACTGTAGAGCAGCATCCCTGGGGCCCACCCAGGCCAAGACAGCAACAGGGAGGCCGCGAGTCTGGGTCAGGCCCGGCCCAGATGAGGCGGGGGGGTGGGGTGTGAGGCAGCCAGGCCCCACCCCCAAGTCTGGAAGTTTCCTCGCTCATGTGGTCCTTCTTATCCCTAACCTACGCAGACATTTACCAGGCTGGAAAAGAACACGCAGAAGAGAAGGGAAATACAACCCCCTTCAGAAGCCAAGATGCGGAGAATTATCTTCGTACTTAAAAAAAAAAAAGGGGATAACATGATATGTCTGAGGCCCATTTTCCAGTGGAAAGTTGTATTTATTCAACTGTTCCTTGTCTTCTCCCTCCCATGACACGGTGAGAGCCAGTCTGATCCAGGGGACCCTCGGAGCTCTGGGCTCCTGGGCTGGAGAGCAGGGTGCTGTTGAGGCCTTGACCTTCCTCAGCAGAGGCTCTCGAAGCCTCTGTCTCTCCTCCTCTCCCCTCACCCCTCCCTCCCTTGCCCCCCCACTCTCTGCCTTAGATGTCAGCTGAGGAACACGTCATACGTGACATACGTGATCCTGGAGAAACACCACGTGTGCTGGCGGCCCCCGCGGAATCCTCGACATCTCACCCCAGTTTCCCAACATCCACGTCAAGATCCTCCAGATTAGCACTTTTGTCAAAGTTTTAAAAAGCTTTTTCAGGAAACCCAAGTGTTTCCGGTTTGGCTCCGGCCACGCTGAAACATCCCACAGGGACTCGGCAGGGGATGCTCGTGGTCATGGAAGTTGGCTTAGAAGGAGGCACAGCGCCGTGGCTTCCAGTTTCCTGGTGAGGCTGAACTTCCATCAGTTCCTTGGCCGCTGCTGCTTCCTCCATAAATGACACGAAACACACACAGCCAGCCTGGAAAATCACTCGTTAACGCACCAGACAGTCCTCTGAGCTCCCGCCTGGGGAACACCCACCCGCCTCTTCTGAGGCCATCAAGTTGACTCTCCTTGTGACAAACGTGGCATGTGGTGTCACGTGCTCAGCCCTCGGTTTGACCATCTGTCCCTCACACACGTGTCCCCATATCGAGGACCTTCCCCATGTCAGGTGCGGCTCCGTAACGCCCTGGGGGACGGGGACAGGCCCAGACCCCAGCCCTCATGCAGGCTCCATCCAGGGGGGAGCCCAACTGACGTGAGGCCTGTGAGGGGTCTGGGGCCTGGCTGAGTAATGACGTGGAAAGTTCTGGAAGGTGGGGGCGTGAAGGAACACAGCCCCAGAGGCGCGCGGAGGCCCAGCCGTGGCTCTGAGTGAGGGGAGAGGCCTCAAGACCCCCGGCAGAGAAGACATGAGGTCCAACTCCACTCTCAGGGGGTCACGCTGGCTGCCTGGTGGGGAAGGCCAGGCCAGAGTCAGGGGGCAAGACCTTCCCAAACCAGGCCCACAAGGAGGGACGGTGGCCATCTGAGTCCTGGGCTCCAGGGTACCATAAAGTCGTAACTTTTTAAATCCCAGAGTGAAACAAACTCAGGCCATTTTCATACCACGTGAATAGACGATACTTTTCTGCTAAAAACATTCCTTAAAGCTGGCCTCGCAGTGTTGGGAAAAGCATAAGCGTGATCACAGAACAGGCCCGAGGAGGTGCAGGGTCTGGCATCAGGACAGCCAGGGGCTGACTGGCCAACAAGCCCTGTACCTCATCTCTGGGGGGGGCGGTGATGAGGTCTGGCGTCAGGACAGCCAGGGGCTGACTGGCCAACAAGCCCTGTACCTCATCTCTGACGGGGGGGCGGGGGTGATGAGGCCGACGTCAGAGACGGGTGAGCTGCAGCAAAGGGGGGCTAGGAGCCTCCCCGACGCCCATCAGCGCCCCCCCTTTCCCAAGCCAGGCCTTTGTCCGCCCCAACTGCACAGCAATGGCAGCAGCAGGGCCAGCCAGAAGGAGCAGGACACCGCCCGGCCGGGCAGCCTCTGCCCCCGCACGCTCACGTGGCTGCCCTGCAGGGGGGAGGCGGAGCCCCCATCCCTCCCCGAGCGCCAGGCTCAGGCTCCCTCCTGGACCTGCTGCCCCCGCTGCAGCCAGGGTCCCCCAGGGTCCAGCTCGCACTGTCCTAGCGTCATTGGGAAGTGGGACAGAGCACCTCTCAGATCAGTATGAGGGCCACTGGACGTGGCCGGCGAGCGTTGGTGGCTGGGTCGGGTCTCAAGCCAAGACCCTGGGCCAGGCGTCCACCCTCAGACCCATCCCAGTGGGCAGGGAGGCCCATGTGGCTGTGGCTCCCATACTGGACCAAAGAAAGTTCTACTGGACAGAGCAGGGCCCAGTAGACCCGTCTCCGGGGTCTTCCCTCAGTTGATGTTCTCCGTTGAGAGTTCTTTCCGTGTCCTAACACTAGTCCTTTGTCAGGTCGGACCTCTGCATATGTTTTCTCCCTCTCTGTAACTTGTCTTTTCATCTTACCAGGGTCGTGCACAGAGCAGAAGTTTTTAATTTTGATGAGGTCCAATTTATCAATTTTTTTCTTATGGATCATACTTCCTAATGCCAAATCTAACAACTTGTCACCCGGACCGAGGTCCCCAAGATTTCCTCCTCTGGTTTTTCTAAGAGTGTCGTGGTTTCATGTTTTACATTTCAGATCGTAACCCACTTTGAGCTGAATTTTGTAGAAGGTATGAGGATGGGCCCAGGTTCATTTTCTGTCTATGATATCCAGCTGCTCCAGGCCACCTGTTGGAGAGTCCTTCCCCTGCTAAATTACCTTTGCACCTTTGTCAAAAATCAGCTGGTGTACTCGTGTTCGTGTTTGTAATTAGCTCACGGAGCTGCTCAAAGTTTTAAATGTGTAACGTGGAAGCTCAGCTCCGTGCTGCCAGTGGGATGTGCGCACCTTGGTCAGTGTGATTGGACGGGAAAGGCCAGGTCCCCGTAGGCCCAGGGCAGCCCTTAGCCTGAAAGCCATGTCTTCACCCGCCGTCCAGCCCTGTGGCCACTGTAGGGACACACACAACCCCTTGATAACCCCAGGGGGGCTCGGCCAAAACTCTACCCAGACAAGCGTGCCCTGGCGTCATCACCCCTTCACCACGCAGGACCCACTGCTAGTCTGATGGCAGAGGCATGTGGGGAGGCGGAGGGAGCGTCCTTGAAATCCATGTACTGGGGGTGGTCAGCAGTGGGCTCCCCACTGTGATGTCCAAGGTCAATCAGCCAGGGGGCTTCTTCCTGAGCCCCCCTCTGGACCCCACACCATTAGGTCCCCAAAGAGCCCCTCCCAGCATCTGGCCCTGAAGCAGCAGCCTCTCCCACCCTGTTAACACGGGCCCCCTGCCACTGCGGCTCAGCCCGTTTCCTCCCCGTCCCTTCTGGCAAATGAACAACGCTGGGAAGCATCTCTGCGCCACCCCCAACCCCTCCCCGTTCATCAGCCGGCAGGCAGCTTCCATCTTCCCCTGAGCAGCCCCGGGGTCCCACTGGTGTCACCCAGGCAGATCCACTCCCCTCCGGCCCCTCGCGGGACAGCTGAGCCTTTTCAAACCGCCTCATCTTATGGTCAGAAAGGACATCATCAGCCCCACGTGAGATATAGGGAGGCAGCCCTGCGAGGACTCGGCCCAGCCCTGCTTAGGTGCCACGCAGGCTGCCCTGTGCTGCAGGGACAGAGATGAGGCAATGTCGTGCACCCTCCCTCCCCTAAAGGTGGCCAGGCCGCTCACGCGTGCCAGGGGTGGGGGGACTGTGTACGAGTCTGGAGTGGCCAGAACCCCAGGGCTGCGGGGACCTCGTGTTTCTGGAAGACCAGGAGGCCCTGGGGAGGGGCTGGGCCTGTGGCTGCCCCAGGGGATGGGGGGGGAGGGTCTCTGAGAGGAGGAAGGAGGGCCGTCAGACTTTGGGAGGCAGGGAAGGTACAGGGTCCGGGAGTGGGGCAGGCAGCCTCATCTGTGGGGTTTGAGAGTCCAGCCTCCACCCCAACTTCCCCCTTTAACACGGGCCCTGCTTGTGGCACTAGGGTCCTTGTCCCCCAGGGGGACAAGGTGAGGTGAGGCATCACGGGCTAACCCTCCACCATCGCCCTGGAGGGTCACTGAACTCAAAGATGAGGGTATAGGGAGTGCAGACTAAAGTCACTGCAAAAAGCGTGATTTTATGGCGATGGATTGTGTGATATAAAATTTTACGTGCGCTTTAAGGGGGAGTGATGACCAGGCATCAGAGAGGTCTCACCCAGCCCGCCCAGCCCAGACCCCTGACGTCTGGGCTGCTTTTCCCTGTCCTCCCAAGGGGCCTACTTGGGAGAAAGTGTGAGAATTCCAGACTTTACCAAGAAGCTGTGAACGTGCCCCCTGGGTGAGGCTGCCTGTGAGGTCACCAGCAGGAATTCATTCCTCATTCCTCAAGGGCTGAGCATGAGTCACAGAGAC
>NW_020173945.1:3370773-3426601 GCF_003031525.2 Neophocaena asiaeorientalis asiaeorientalis
CTCAAGGGCTGAGCATGAGTCACAGAGACCAGCAGCCCTGAGACTGTGGGGCAGGAGCCCTGGGGGAGGGGGCGGGGTGGGGGAGCCCAAGGGCAGAGCTCGCAGACACTGGCCCCGAGGGGCACTGGGGTGGGAAGGGAGGACCCACAGACAGCTGCAAAGTCTCCCCCACTGTACCTGGTGAGTCTGAATCCGCCTGACCTGGGGCCCACCCCATCCTGACGAGGGTCCGGCAGTGGCTGCTCTGAGATCCTCCAGTTGCAGCAAACATAACCCAGCACCTGTGTCTCTATCCTGAGTTAGAAGGGTTCCCACTGCCAATCACAGTAGCCCCGTTCCAATGAACAAAAAGACTCACCTAACAGGAAGGTTCAAGAAAGGCATGAGTTTCGGTGACAACTGGATCCCCACTCAAACAAGGTCATCAGGCCTCTCTCCCCATCTCTGTCTGTCTGTCTGTCCCTCTCTCTCACTCTGCCATTCAGCTCTGCTTGGGACAGTGACCGTCAGCACCCCCAGGCTACAGCACCCTGCAATAAGGAGCAGAGGTCTCCTGTCTCCCAGGGCCCACATCTCAATCCCAAGGAAGGCTTGAATTGGCTCTTCTTGGGTCGTGCACTGTGGCCAAGAGGCGGGGACCCTCCACTGGCCCAGCTTGGCTGGCTGGGATGAGGGGATCATAATTAGCCATTCCCCAGAGTGACAGGGAGGAGAGGACCCCAGGGGAGGGAGGCAGGCAGCCGGAAATGACCTTGATGCAGACTTTTAACAAAGCATTTTCACAGGCATTGCCTCATCTGACCCCCATAGCAAAGCCCTCCGGGGCACAGGGCAGGAATGATACCTGCCAGAGAGTCTGGGTGCTACCCAGTTCTACGTGGAGCGGCAGGGGCCTGACCCCAGACCATCCGGTTCCAGAGCGGTGCTCTCTCTGTCACGACACTGTCAAAGCTGCTCTTCTGGGGCAGACACCGTGCCCGCCCTCACCCCGGGCACATCCCCCCCTTTCTTCCCACCACAACCTGGAGGCTCTCGGCCTGAGGGCTGTGTCCGTGGAAACAAGAACCTGAACGGCTCACACTCAAGGGCAGGACGAAAGTGCTGAGGCACTAGGGACCCATGAGCAGCCCTCCACCAATGACAGGCCGGGGACGCAGAATAAATACTCCACTGCTCGCCCCTTGAGGGGGACGACCCTGGAGACAGTCTACACAGTTCCGAGAGGCCCCGGTGGCCCACAGTGGGAAGCTGTGCGTCCACACCTGCGGCCTCACTGGCCCCCTGGCCTCCCATTTCTCCGGGCCACCTCCCAAATAAACGACCTGCACTCAAACTCTGGTCTGGGGGTCTGCTTCTGCAGGATCCCAAATTAAAGTGCTCTGAACACACTAAAATAAACTATCGTCAATAGAGCAGATATAAGTGATTCCATACAGTAGCTAAACTTTAAACAAATACCCTCCACCCAGAAGGCACAGAGCTGGACACGGTCCCCACACTTCCACACCCTCAGCAGCAGCCATTGCTAATTGATCACAGCCCCCTTTCTCCAAGCACAGGGAGAGAGAGCATCCTGATCACCTACTCATGTCTGGCACTGGTAGAACAGGTGGGGGATACAGCAAGTGCCTCGCCATTTGCCATGCCTGCGCCTGCCCACGGGCTGGCAGAACCCATAGAGTCATTCAACAAACCTCACTGTCATAATGTCACCAGCTCCTGCAACAGCTAACGTTCCTTCCCTCCACTGCCAGCCTTGCGAAGAGTCACGTGTGCAGAAATATCAGCTGGAAAATGCCGAGTCCCCAGATCATCTAGCCGTTGGACCAAGGAAATAGAGATGCCGAACGCAGAAAGCCCCTAGCGTCAAACCTGGCCCACCTGGAGGAGTGGCACTGCTAAAAATAGGTCTGACTCACACTTGGCTGGAAGGGCCAAGTCGCAGTTCCAGCAAGCCCTCCTCTGCCTCAACACCACCTTAGGCGCCCAAGGAGCAGAACTGGGTGTCCTGTATGGACAGCCCAGTGTGGGCAGATCGGACAGCCCGGCGTGGGCAAATCACACAGCCGCACAGCCACCTAGACCCGGCTCTCGCCAAGAGTCACGTGGCCCGGGGAGTACCTGAGGGCTCAGCTCCTCACGTTACACGGAGCACATCCGGCACCATCTGGCCAGGCCTCGAGCCCACTCGGAGTCCCTGCATAGACAGAGCCGTCACCTAGGAAAACAGAATTACATTTTCCATAGCGATGAAATAAATCTCTAGGGGGTACTTACAAAAATGCATGCTCTGTCTCCTAAGGGACAGTATGATTCCTGCCAGTTAGCTTGAACAGGAAGCCCAGGATCTTTGCACAGCATAAGGAAAAGAAAAAAGTCAGAGAAGGAACCAGAGTGAGAAAAAGCAAGTCCAGTCAGGTCTGCATTCAAATTAAACAAATGTCATAGTTACAGACAGTCCCTGATTTATACACAGGCTAAGTTCCAGGGCTGTGTTTCCAAGTCAGTTCTTTGGAGCTTGAGATGTATTTTCCCATAGAAACTGTGTTCATGGGTCATCAAGTTAACCCATAGCTGTCTCTTCCTCCAATGATGTATGAAAGTACGTTACCATTTTCACTTTTCTGGTTCCCCTCAGCATCAACTCTGGCATTGCTTCTGTGAGAAGATAAATCCTGATGTCCCGAGCAGATCAAGGGAGGCCCTCTCTCCTGGCGGGGGCAGAGGTGGGGAGGGCATGGGGGGTGGGGGCAGGGAGACCTGGGAGGTGGCCATCAGCTGTGTGCCTGAATCCCAGCACCCACTTCAAGCTTTGGCAAGATCTGTAACCCCTTTCAGCCTCGGTCAGGTCATCTCCGGACGGTTCCCACTTTAGTCATTGTTGGGAGGACTACGTGGCAGAAAACAGATAAATCACAAGTTGCTGGGCTTGGCCCCAAACGAAAGCTTGACAAATGGTGGCTGGTGTCTTCACTGTGACCTTTTGTGTGCAGGAGAGAGCTTGATCATCAAATCTGAGCATCTCAGGGTTTAGGGGGGTTCACTGAGTGTTCCCAACAAAGGGCAGGACCACATCTGTTTTACTCTAATATAACTCCCCTGCATGGCCCATGGTAAGCTCTAACAAGGTTTGGATAGATGAACAAATGGATGGATGGATGAATATGGATGGGTGGATGGATGAGTGGGTGGATGAATGGGTGGGTGGGTGGATGGGTAGGTAGGTGAATGGATAAATGGATGGATATACGGATGGATGGATGGATAGATGGATGGGTGGATGGATGGATAAATAAATATATGGACAAACAGAGGGATGAACAGATGGATGAATAAGTGTATGAAGATCAAATATATTCTGCCTTCTTTTCATTCACCACTGCCTCTGGCTTGAGCCCAGGGCCCTCTTCTCAAGGCCCCCCGCCCCTTAGCACTGCCACAGGCTTTGATGCCATTGACTCCACCCAGTCATTGATACTCTCCTACCCCAGGCTCTGAGGAATCACCTCTTTAGCCTTTTTCCCTGACTGCTGGCCCCTCGGATGCCATGGCCATGGAGGTATTTTCCATGGCTCTCCCTCAGCCCCATCCTCCCTTTCTCTCTACCCTCTCCATGGGCATCATTTTCCCATGGAGTCAGCTCTCTTTCCCCCACTCATGTCCAGGCTTAATGTCTTACCTGAGCAGCAAATCAGGTTCACTATGCCCGGTGGTTATTTTCCTACTGAGATCCCACCAGCACCTTAAATCTGAAACCACAATGCCTTCGTTTTCTTGCTTCCTTCCCCAAGCAGGTCTCTCCTCCTCCCGGGTCTCCAGCCCCCTCTGAGGACCTTCCCACCCGTGCAGTCGCAGGCTTGGACTCTCAGAGCCTCTTCACTTCCCTTATTCTCCTCATCTAGTCAATCAGGTCATGAGGACTGTTTCTACATAGCCTCCCAGTCTTGGCGCCTTTGCCAGTGTGTAGGCCCTGCTACCTCCTGGCTGGTCTACTGAGCTATCATCTGTTACATCAGGGAAATAAACATCAGCTGCTGCAACAGACAAACCCCCAAGTCACAGCGCCACTGCGTCTCCTCTCTCACCTCATTAGGTGTCCATTGCTGTGTGCAAACCGTGCCGAGACTCAGTGGCTCAAAACAACCACGTCTTTTCACTCATGATTCTGTAGGTGGACAGGTTCAGCTGGGTCGTTCTTCTGTTCCACCTGATGTTGCCTGGGGGTGCGGTCGTCTTGGGTACCTGACTGGGTAGGAACGTCCAGCATGGCTCACTCAGAGGTTTGGCCCCTTCGGAGGGATGGCCCGAACACCGGACTCAGCTGGGACACTGAGAGAGCTGAGCACCTCTCTCCCTCTGAATAGCCCCAAGGCAACTCCCTCTGTACTTGGTAAGTACAGCAGGGTACCCGGACTTCTTATGTGACATCTTAGGGCTCCCCAAGTGGGAAGCATCCACTGCCAGGCCTTCCTAGAACTTGGATCCATAACTGACCCAGTACCACTTCTGCAACGTTCCATTGGCTCAAGAGAGTCAGAGGGCCAGCCCAGATTCAGCATGGGAGAGCTTTACACAAGGATCTGCTGTGCCCTGAAAATCCCCGAGGTGATGCTATTAGGAGATGTGATATTTGAGAGGAGGTGGGGTCATGAGGGCAGAGCCCTCAAGAATGGGATTAGTGCCCTTATAAAAGAGACCCAGAGAGCTCCCTTGCCCCCTCCACATGTGAGGACACAGTAAAAAGACAGCCATCGGTGAACCAGGAAGCTCTCACCAGATACCAAATCTGTCGGCACCTTGATCTTGGATTTCCCAGCCTCCAGAACTGTAAGAAATAAATGTCTGTGGTTTATCAGCCACAGACCACTACGGTAGTTTATTATGGCGGCTCGAAAAGACTAAAACAGGTGTGAAGGCGAGGAAGCGTGGTTCATCGGGGCCGTCTTTTGTTTTGTTTTGTTTTGTTTTTTGCGATACACGGGCCTCTCACTGCCGTGGCCTCTCCCGTGGCGGAGCACAGGCTCCGGACGCGCAGGCTCAGCGGCCATGGCTCACGGGCCCAGCCGCTCCGCGGCACGTGGGCTCCTCCCGGACCGGGACACGAACCCGTGTCCCCTGCATCGGCAGGCGGACTCTCAACCACTGCGCCACCAGGGAAGCCCTGGGGGCCGTCTTTTAAGACTGGGTGCCACACTCACTCAAGCCACAGCCCTCAGCAGGTGGGTGGCTCATCCCCATCTTGTCACTAACATCGTTTGCAACGTGTGGTCTCCAAAGGCATCATGGCAGGAGAAAAGAGAGAGAGACCTGAAGGAAGTACAGTGACTTTTAAATGCCTCTGCTCAGAAGTGACACGGCACTTTCCATTGGCCAGAACTAATCCTGTGACTCCCAGCTTGACCACAAGGGAGGTGTAGAAATGTGCAGGAGCGGATGACTATTCCACCTCTGCCCCATCATCCATCTCCTTTAAAGGATGGTACCCCGCGTTGGTGGGCCTATGCCGAAACCCCCCTCCCTAGTACAGGGACGGCCTCTGCTGGAGGATAGCGGGGGCCCCTCCTCACCCCCAGCCTCCTGCTTGCTCCTGGCTGGGTGTGGAGACCACGCCATGCACAGACCACCCTGCCACTGGCTCTAAGACTGGGTGGGCATTGCTCAGCCACAGACAACAAAGGCTGAGTAATATTAGGACACCAACCTCTGGTCTTCTTTGCAGAGCATTCTGTGGTGCTGGCTGGGATAGAGAGGAATTCATTCCTCTCAAGGGTGGAAGCTGCCTGGATGACGCCGCTGATTCCCACCTAGCTCAGGAGGAGAACACACAGCATCCTTGTGGGAGGAAAGTTGGCCTCATGGGGCGAGTTGATTTGTGTGGCCTTTTCACAACACTGCACCCAATTCAGGGCAGCGTATGAAGGCAAAGGTGGGGAAACCAGAGAGAAATCCAAGAGCAACAAAACCACTTGACCCATAAAGTGAAGGGGGAAGGGACTGGGGTTAACTCACCAGAAGAACAGGAAATGAATCAGCGTCAAATGCCCACGAACAGCAAGTCGTCCAGAGTGTGGACCTGGTGTTGAACGAACCTGGATTCGGGGGCTGACTCCATCGCTTATCAGCTGTGGGGCCTTAGTCACACACTTAACCTCTCTGAATGTCACTTTCCTCACCTATAAAGTGGCCAAAGTCATGGTAGCTCCCTTGCAGCGCTCGTGTGACCGTTGAATTAGACCGTGCGTGTGCCGGCTCGTGGTCAGCACTCAGTAAATGCGGGTGGTGCTCTCGCTGTGCATGCTGGGGACGAAAAATGCCAACTGCTATATCAGTAAACAAGGGATGCTGCGGCCATGAAGCCAGCGGCCACTGCAGCCTCCCCAGCTGTGCACCCTGAGTGGATTCAGGATGGAAAAAGCAGGATACTGGCCCTACATAGTTGAGGTGCAAATCAAAGGAATGATTTCCATGAGCCCAGACTCCTGCATCTTCCCATATCTAGAAAAGCGCTAAATCCATTAAGTTGAGATGCTTGTTTTTTCTTTGACGGTAACCTTCTGATGTTCCGACTACCTGGTCTTAGTTGCAAAAACTCCTATGTATCCTGGTGCCTCCCTTGCCTCTCCAGAGCCATCCCTCAGAACACTGGAGAGGCTGCCTCCTGGGCTGAAGTCCAGCAAGTCTGCCAAATAGAACATAATTCTAAACTTTTTTAGGTTGTGCATTTTTTTCAGTCAACAATGTCGTTATGCCTATTTCCAACTATGTTGGGATAACAGAACAATTTCTACAACTTATTGGGTTAATGGAGAGGGGAAATTATTCATAGTCACAGGACAGGACAGAGCCTCAGTGTGGCACTGCAAACACGTCTCTCTCTCCAGCGTGATCCCTTCTCTCACCACACCCCATCCTTGACGAAGAACTTACAGTTTGAACTGGTTATGGATCTTCTGGATGAACTTGAGTGAACTTAAGCAAACGGGGAATGTCCTGAAATCCCAAGATGCACCGAAGAAGCAGGACTCAGGGAGGGCAAGAACCAGGCAGCTCTTGGAGAGAGGAGGACTTGAGAGACTATTCCCTGTACTTTGAGTTTCAGATGCACTTGAAAGGCGGCCCAGGCTCGCGGGACGGCCTAGGATGGTTAACATGTAACCCAGGATGAAAGGCACTGCTGGGGAGAGGGACGACCAAGTTGATGATGTGGGGTTGGTCTTTCGGGCAATCTGCCTTGGCATCAACAAATGTGTGCTCTTGGAGTGAGGAGTGTGTGCCACTCAGTTTCTGCTGTCAGTATATCACGGTATTTGCTTTATCACATAGAGATCCATACATCCAGCCCTCCACCTACCCACCTACGTAAACTCTTGATGCGGCTTCCAGCAAATTAGCATGGATGAGGTTGTGAAAGACGTCCCGGTCATTTGCCTGTTTTCTTTCAGATTCATATCCTGGCAATATTCCCCATTGTCTTCTAGCTTGTGGGTAGGTTTAGACAAGGGCAGACACTGGTTGGGGAGGACAGGTAGAGGATGAGTCAGGGTGTTTCTACTTCTCTCTCTCTCTCTTTCTCTTACTTTCTCTCTCACTGTCTCTCTTTCCCTTTCCATTTTAGGTGCCCCCCAACCTGACTACAATGGATCCTCCAGCCCATCCCTCTGGGATCCCAGCTCCTACATGCCATGCCTGAAATGAAGCCAGTGTCCACAGGGTGGCCCCAGATCCTGGGCTCCAGCAACACCTCCTCCCATTATCCCTCTGGACCTAGAGCGGTGGGCGACTTCCTCCTCTTGCTAATGTCCTGATTGTCTTATTATTCTGCATCCTGCTCCTTACCTCTTTCTGCCACCTGTGGAAACACTTCCCTGCACTGTGTCCTCTCTCTGAAATAACCGGCGTGGATTCTGTGGTCTTGGTTGGATTCCGGCTGAAGTAAGAGGTTGGCAAGTATGTGACTTCCAGTCTTCGGGAGGCACTGGCCATGGCAGAGGTAGAGTGCAAGACACCTGTGGTGGACGGTGCCTGGGAAAGGAAGAGGCGAAGGAGACGTTGATGCCGATGGCCCTGGGACACCAGCAGGGAGGGGGAAGGGGGACAGTGCTGGGAGCGCTCGGACTGCAGTGCTCTGCTGGGACGCACCAGCCAGCCCTGCGATCGTCCTGCGCTGGGTAGAAATGGCCAGGCTCTGACCCCTCACTGTGCCCGGAGCTTGTCCAGAGCTGCCCACAGGAGCAGCCTCAGCTCACGCACCAGAATGGATCCTAAGGGTGTTGAAAACCCAGGCTGCCAGCAAACTCTCTCCACCTTTCCAGCGAGTTCTTCCTTAAAGGGAAATCTTAGTGGCTCACCTCCGTATTGGCAACAGCAAGCTATCTTTTGTCTCACTTACATCTTGATTTCACCCTGAGGGAACCCCATATGAGAAAGAATGGGGGGCCCACCCCAAGAGACTGATGTGTAGCCCCAGAGCCAAAAATCTCTTCTCCACAGACACTTTTAAACAGACCATTAATCACACGAGCCACAGGGAATGGGAGGGTTAGGGCCCAGCTGGAATGAGTTAAATTATCTACAGAATGCAGAGAAATATTTTAAGAGAGAAATCTCATCCAGCTGTCAATTGGAACATGGGAAACTATGCTCTAAAACTGATGTTTGTAACCAGCTCTACCGCTGAGCTCAAAACCTCCCGCTCCGATTTAGGGAAGCCTATCCTTTTCAATCAGATATAATTTACACCCAAATGCACTCATTTCAAATGGATATTTCAATGATTTTTTTCTTTCTATGTATATGTAATTAGATAGTATGAGAGAAACATGTCTAGTGAAGTTACCCAGAAATAGAAGACAATCCTCATCTCCAATTATATATTTTACATGAAAGGGGAACAAAAACTGAAGTTCTGTGACTATGTATTTATTTTTTACTGAAGTTTAGTTGATTTACGATGTCATGTTAGTTTCAGGTGTACAGCAGAGTGATTCAGTTATACATACACACATATATATATATACTATTTTTCCATTCTTTTCCTTTATAGGTGAATGCTGGAGAGGCTGTGGAGAAAAGGGAACCCTCCTGCACTGTTGGTGGGAATGTTAATTGGTGCCCACTGTGGAGGACAGTATGGAGGTTCCTTAGAAAACTGAAAGCAGAGCTACCGTATGATCCATCAATCCCACTCCTGGGCATATATCTGGAGAAAACTATAATCCGAAAAGATACCTGCACCCCAATGTTCACAGCAGCACTATTTACAATAGCCGGGACATGGAAGCCACCTAAATGTCCATCGACAGATGAAGGGATAATGATTTCTGATGAATGTGTACACCTAGGTACGTTAAGTACATATTTTGATGAGTTTCAACAAATGCATGCATCCATGTAGCCACCACCTCAATGAGGGCAGAGAACATTTCCATCACCCCAGAAGGACCCCTCGTGCCCCTTCTTAGTCAGCCCCCACCCTCAGCTCCAGACAACTTCTTACCTCAACGAAATTAGATCCGTCTCCTGCAGAGCTTCGTGTAAATGGGCCCATATTCCACGTCCTCTTGTGTCTGGCTTCTCGCACTCAGCGTGTCTATGACAGCCACTCAAGCTGCTGTGTTACCGTCAGTTTGTCACTTTTTATTGAGGAGTCGTCAGCATTCCACTGCACAAAGGACCCCACTTGGCTTACCCGTTCACCCGTTCACCCATTAACAGATATTTGCATTCTTTCCCGTTGTGGGCAATTATGCTATGGACATTGTGTACCAGTTTTCATATCTCTTTTAACTCATTCACACTTTCTAACTTTTTACTTTGAGATCATTGTAGATTCACATGTCGTCGTAAGAAGTAACACAGAGAGACCCAAAATGCCCTTTACCTAGTTTCCATCCAGGACAACATTTTGCATAACGGTAGCACAGTATCACAACCAAGAAGTTGACCTTCATACAATTCATTGAACTTATTCAGGTTTTATCGGTTTTATGTGCGCTGGTGTGTGTGCACGCCAGTGTGTAGGTGCGCGTGTGTGTAGGTGCGCGTGTGTGTGGGTGCGCATGTGTGTGCGTGTGTGTGGGTGCACGCGTGTGTGTGGGTGCGCGTGTGTGTAGGTGCGCGTGTGTGTAGGTGCACGTGTGTGTGCGTGTGTGTAGGTGCGCGTGTGTGTGGGTGCGCGTGTGTGTGGGTGCGCGTGTGTGGGGGTGCGCGTGTGTGTGGGTGCACGTGTGTGTGCGTGTGTGTAGGTGCGCGTGTGTGTGGGTGCGCGTGTGTGTGGGTGCGCGTGTGTGGGGGTGCGCGTGTGTGTGGGTGCACGTGTGTGTGCGTGTGTGTAGGTGCGCGTGTGTGTGGGTGCGCGTGTGTGTGGGTGCGCGTGTGTGGGGGTGCGCGTGTGTGTGGGTGCACGTGTGTGTGCGTGTGTGTAGGTGCGCGTGTGTGTGGGTGCGCGTGTGTGTGGGTGCGCGTGTGTGGGGGTGCGCGTGTGTGTGGGTGCACGTGTGTGTGCGTGTGTGTAGGTGCGCGTGTGTGTGGGTGCGCGTGTGTGTGGGTGCGCGTGTGTGGGGGTGCGCGTGTGTGTGGGTGCACGTGTGTGTGCGTGTGTGTAGGTGCGCGTGTGTGTGGGTGCGCGTGTGTGTGGGTGCGCGTGTGTGGGGGTGCGCGTGTGTGTGGGTGCACGTGTGTGTGCGTGTGTGTAGGTGCGCGTGTGTGTGGGTGCGCGTGTGTGTGGGTGCGCGTGTGTGGGGGTGCGCGTGTGTGTGGGTGCACGTGTGTGTGCGTGTGTGTAGGTGCGCGTGTGTGTGGGTGCGCGTGTGTGTGGGTGCGCGTGTGTGGGGGTGCGCGTGTGTGTGGGTGCACGTGTGTGTGCGTGTGTGTAGGTGCGCGTGTGTGTGGGTGCGCGTGTGTGTGGGTGCGCGTGTGTGGGGGTGCGCGTGTGTGTGGGTGCACGTGTGTGTGCGTGTGTGTAGGTGCGCGTGTGTGTGGGTGCGCGTGTGTGTGGGTGCGCGTGTGTGGGGGTGCGCGTGTGTGTGGGTGCACGTGTGTGTGCGTGTGTGTAGGTGCGCGTGTGTGTGGGTGCGCGTGTGTGTGGGTGCGCGTGTGTGGGGGTGCGCGTGTGTGTGGGTGCACGTGTGTGTGCGTGTGTGTAGGTGCGCGTGTGTGTGGGTGCGCGTGTGTGTGGGTGCGCGTGTGTGGGGGTGCGCGTGTGTGTGGGTGCACGTGTGTGTGCGTGTGTGTAGGTGCGCGTGTGTGTGGGTGCGCGTGTGTGTGGGTGCGCGTGTGTGGGGGTGCGCGTGTGTGTGGGTGCACGTGTGTGTGCGTGTGTGTAGGTGCGCGTGTGTGTGGGTGCGCGTGTGTGTGGGTGCGCGTGTGTGTAGGTGCGTGTGTGTGCGTGTGTTTAGTTCTGTGCAATCTCATCACACTTGCAGATCCTTGTAACCAGCACCGCAGTGAAGATACGGACCAGCTCCTTCACAAGGATGGCTTCCACGTCCATGGCCACCTCCCTCTCTCCCCCTTTTCTAGCCCCTGGCAACGACTCAACTTTTCTCCTCCTCTATAAATTGGTCATGTCAAGAAGGCTACTTAAATGTTACCATGCAATTTGTGACCCTTGGAGATTGACTTTTTTCATGCACCATAATTCCCATAAATCACAGTCCAAGGGGTGGCACGTACCAATAGTCTGTTCCGTTTACTGCTGAGAAGCATTTCAAGCTATAGATGCACCACAGTTTAAAGTTGTTTAACCTTTCACACATTGCAGGACACTGAGTTGTTCCCAGTTTAGAGCTAATACAGGTAGAGCTTCTAAGAACATTTGTATACAGGTTTTTGTGTGAGCATACCTTTGCAAATTTCTGCAATCGATGCCCAGTTGTGCAATTGCAGGACCATCGGGGTGAGGGCATGTTCAGTGTTGCAGGAAACTGCCATACTCTTTTCTAGAGGGGCTGCACCATCGTACATTTCCACCAGCAAGTATAAGTGATCCAGTTTCTCTTCATTCTCTCCAGCATTGGGTGTTATGACTATTTTTTGCTTTAGCCACTCTTACAGATGGGTAGTCATATCTCATTGTGGGTTTTGTTTACATTTGCCTAATGACAATTGAGGGTGAATATCTTTTCATGCGCTTATTTGCCATCTGTGAATCTTCTTTGGTGACATGTCTGTTCATTTCTTTTGCCCATTTTCTAATTGCATTGTTTGGGAGATTTTTTGCTGTTGAGTTTTAAGAGTTCTTTATATACCCTAGATACTAATCCTCTGTTGAACGTATGGTTTGCAAATATGTTCTCCCAGTGTATAACGTTTCTTTTCATCCTCTTAACAGAATTTTTCACAGAGCAAGAGTTTTTAGCTTTGATACACTCCAGTTTATCCATTTCTTTTTCCTGTTATGGACAGTGTTTTCGGTGTGACGTCAAACAACTAACTCTTCTCCTAGCCCTTGATCTAAATTATTTTCTTTTTTTCCCCTAAAAGTTCATTGGTTTTATACTTTACATTTAAGTCTGTGATCCACGTGGAGCTGATTTTTGTAAAATGTGTGAGATTTGGGCTGAGGCTCATTTCTTTGCCCTTGGACGTCCACTTGCTCTCACACCCTTTGTTGAAAAGGCTGTCCCTCCTGGATGGGTGCTCTTGCATCTTTGTCAAATACCAGTTGAAGACATGGAAGCAACCTAAATGCCTGTCGACAGAGGAATGGACAAAGAAGATGTGGTACCTGTATACAATGGAGTATATCTCAGCCATAAAAAAGAAGGAAATAATGCCATGTGCAGCAACGTGGATGGGCCTGGAGATGGTCATACTGAGTGAAGTAAGTCAGACAGACAAAGACAAACATCCTATGATATCACTCATACGTGGAATCTAATTTTTTAAACAGTGGTATAAATGAACTTATTTACAAAACATAAACCGACTCACAGATTTCGAAAGCAAACTTATGGTGACAAAGGGGAAGCGTGGCGGGGAGGGATAAATTAGGAGCCTGGGCTTAACATACACACGCCACTATATATAAAATAGATAACCAACAAGGACCTACTGTATAGCACAGGGAACTCTACTCAATATCTTGTAATAACCTGTATGGGAAAAAAATACGAAAAAGAATAGATACATGTATATGTATAAATGAATCACTATGCTGTACACCTGACACTCACACAACATTGTACATCAACTCTAGTCCAATAACATGTTTAAAAGAAAAGAAAGAAAAGGGGGAAATATATCAGTTGAGCATATTTGTGTGGATCTATTTCCAGTTCTCCATTTTGAGCCATTGATCTATGTGTCTATCCCTTTGCCAATACCATACAGTCTTAATTGCTATAGCTCTATAGTGACACTAACATCATAATTCATTCTTTTTTTATTTTTTTATTTTTAGTTTTTTTGCGGTATGCGGGGCTCTCACTGCTGCGGCCTCTCCCGTTGCGGAGCACAGGCTCCAGACGCGCAGGCTCAGCGGCCATGGCTCACGGGCCCAGCCGCTCCGCGGCATGTGGGATCCTCACGGACCCGGGCACAAACCCGTGTCCCCTGCATCGGCAGGCGGACTCTCAACCACTGCGCCACCAGGGAAGCCCATCATTCTTTTTTTAAGAAAACAAAGTAATTTGAACTAAATTTATTTTTAACTTTCCTCACATCCTTTGAAGATCCTGCCAGAGTTAGGACACAGGGAGGGTCGGGAAAGTAGCATATGTAGCCCTGAGCCCGGCCACCACTAGAGAAGAAGGGGTGGGGCTTAACCCTTGGGCAGGTGGAAGGGATGGAAAAGGCTCAGCAGGGTTCCCAACCTGCACAGGTGGGTGGGGTTGAGGCTAGGGCTGTAGCCACAGGGCACCGGAGATCTGGGCACACAGCATCTGAGCACAGGGCAGGAAGTTTCAGTGGAGGCCCCACTGCAGGGCTGGACAAACTCTGGGGTCACAGGGCATATGGGGAAATTATAGCAGAGTGGTGTTTTCAGTGCCACACATATCTGTACCCGGTGCTGTGACCGGAAGCAATTTACTGGTAACCACAAAGCTCTGTGCCTGAAGCATCTTTCCTGAGGGTAAGAGTCTCCATCAGTGATGGACAGGGAGTTAGTGGATGAAATCTCAGAATCCTCAACCCAGGGTGTGATAATTCCGAGGCATATGCTCCCCGCACACCCCGTCTCCCACCCGGCACGACTCCAGTCGCCCGTGGTGTAACTGACTTGATAATACACTCTTTGACCTCAATTCCCAGCCTTAATTCCCCTCTTCCCTGGAACAACCTCCAAAAATAAATTATTTGCATCAGATGTGCTCAGGGTCTGCTTCTGGGGGACACAAACTGAGAGCGGGGCCCAGGGTTGCTTCGAGCTGGTTGCCCTTGGCCTGTAATTGCATCGGCACCACACTGTCTTCACTGTGGGTCTCCATTCTTGTAGACCAACCACTCCCTAACATTCAGACTGTCACATGACGAAGCTGTCTGTCTCAGCCAACAGTAACTGCAGCTTTGGCATTTTTATCTAGAGGCTTCCAGAGGGGGGCAATTATTAGAATGCCATGTTTTATTCTCATAAAAATGAATAGTGTTGTAGACTGAATGTTTGCATCCCTTCAAAATTCATCTGTTGAGCCCTAAGCCCCATGCGACTATATTTGGAGACAGGGCTTATAAGGAGGTATAGAAAGTTTAATGAAGTCATAAGGGTGGGGTCCAGATCCGACAGGATTGGTGTCTTTATAAGAACAGGAGGAGCGAGCACAGGTCTCTCTCTTTCTCTCTCTCTCTCTCTCTCTCTCTCTCTCTCTCCCTCTCTCTCTCTCTCTCTCTCTCCACACAACCACACAGAAGAAAGACCACATAAGGACGTAGCATAGTGGGAAGGCAGCCATCTGCAAGCCAGGAAGAAAGTTCTCCCTAGAAACCAAGTTGGTGGGAAGCTTGATCCCAGACTTCTAGCCTCCAAAACTGGGAGAAAATTCATTTGTATTGTTTAAGCCACCCGGTCTGTGGTGTTTTGTTACAGCAGCCCAAGCAGACTAATACAAGTAGTAAATAGAAAGGAAAGAAGGAAGAAAGGAAGGAGAGGGATGGGGGAGGGAGGAAAGGAGGAAGAAACTGTTCATACTAGTGATGCCTCTTTAACTCAATACAACTGAGACAGGGATGGAAACCTTTAGAAGGGCCAAAGCTGGGAGCCCTTAGCTTTGATCAACATTCACAAGATGCAAGGAAAAGAACCACGAGGGGAGGATGAGTTCCTCCCAACCAGCCAGCTCCTGCTCAGCTTCCAAGCACCCTTGTCTGAGAGTGGGTGAGGGTGGCCTGCACCCGCTGGGGACAGAGCCGCCCGGCTGCCCTGACGGGCTCCGAACGCCTCGTGCGCAGGGACACACAGACGTACCTGGTGGGCTACGGCCACCAGACTTGGGAAGCTCCCGCGGCAGGAGGGCTTCCCAGCCTGTGGACATCCATTCCGGATTTTACACAACAGACGTTTTGGCAGGACCCTTGCAGACTTTACCGTCCAGACGGCTGACGTCATTCTGCCTATGAAATCAGGTATAGGCGTTCTAAGATACCAAAGACCATCAAGTTGAAACCAGACACCTCAAGACGCGGCAAGCCATTTAGCAGAAGAATGCAAGCCTTAAAGCACTGAAGCACGCCACTAGGTCTGCTCTGGAGGAGTCTGTGATTATAGGTCCCTCAGACGCTAATGGAGATCAGATGGGGCCGCCTTGCAGCCCCCGCAAGCTGCTTGCGGTGGGGGTAGGGAGGGCTGCGGGGCCTCGCCGTGGGCTCCAGGTCAGGGCAGATGGACATGCTTAGCAGACAGAGGTCTGCTGTGGGGCTGGGACTAAGGCCTGGGGATCTTGTGTCCCCTGGGCCGGCAGGGTCGGCTGTAGTTACCCGCTCTGGACAGTAGAGGGCATCAGAGGGCAGCGGGAACCGGCAGTGGACCAGGGAGTCCAGGCCCAGCTGGCCTGGGGGGTTCTTTCCTTGGCTCCAGGGGGAGCTTCCAGAAGGTACAGACCTCCGGGTCAGACCTGTGGCCACTGCCCTCAGTCCTGAGCTTCTGGAGGGCGGGCAGCCTGTTACACTCCAAGGCCAAGGGAGCCGTGGGAGAGATGCCAGGGGAGACCTCGCAGGTGGGCAGGGGGCGAGGAGGTGTGGGCTCAGCTCCCGGAGCCTGAGGGTGCCCGGTCATGCAGCTGGGGACAAAGGGCCTGAGGGGACCACGGAAGCCAAGCGGGGAGGGGTGTGCATGCTAGAAGCTCCCTCTGCAGAGAGGTGGGGCATTTGGCTGGAGATAAGAACAGCACTGGGGATCTCTAGGGGCTACATCCCAGGCCGGGGTGCTGGGGGCCTGGCCCAGGTCTATGGTGAGGGGTCAGAGGAGGGTCTGGAAGGGAAAGGTGATGGAGACGTGGAAGGGGTGTGTGCTAGTGCCTGACCCCCGCCCAAGGGCTGGGCCAACAGTCACCAGACTGGGGTCAGCGGAGTTTGGCCTCAGCTGTCAGATTCCCCGGGGACCAGCGCAGGGGTGCCAGTGGCCCAGGTGGCCTTCCGGGGAAAGCCTCCCAGCAAAAAGGCACAGACCTGAGAAGGAACCCCGGCCAAACCCGCACCGTCCAGGACCTTTGGAAAGTCGCTCAACTGACGTTCAACCACCCTGAATCTCAGTCTCCTGATCCATAAAATAGGAATGTTTTCAGCAGCGTTTACCCCACAGGAGTGCCATAGGGACGGAGTGAGGTCGTATGAGTGACACTTGGCGCAGGGCTGCGCATGGCCTAAGGGCTCAGTATCTGGGAGTCACGATTAGCGTCATGCGGTTGTCACTTTATGTGCAGCGGGAGGAGATGACAGTCAGCTGGGCCCCCCTGTGTCAGCAGGTGACGGGCACAGAGGCCCAAGGCAGTGCCCCACTCACAGGGCCCTGGGGACCACCCTAGGTGCTGTACCCCGGCCCCCAGGGAGTCCAACGTTGCCTGCCCCACTTCTGCAGGGGTGGCCTTTCTTTGAGAAGGAGTGGCAGGGAGGGGCCCAGGACCCACTTATGCTTTCAATCCACAGATATTTGCCGAGTGCCAGCTCTCTGCAAACACCACTGTGGGCGCGCGGCCTACAGCTGGGAACGAAATCAGGCCAGGGCGTGAGAGGCAGAGGGACGGGAAGGCGTCGTCCTCCCTGGAGTCTCCTCCCATGTTGCCTGCCGTGGGGGTTCCTGTGGCCAGAGGGTCAGGAGGCCTGGGAGGGGGTCAGCAGCCTCTCACCTCACCAACTGCTGCTGCTTAGGGACCCCAGGGAGCCTGGGGCAGAAAGGGCTGCTAGGAACTTGGAAGCCCAGGGACATGTGCGGTCATCCTACGTGGGACCTCTGTGCCCCTCGGGCCCCGCCTCCCCACCCTGCTCTGGGTCCCGGACACTGACCTCTACGGCCTGCATCAACTGTGCCCCTGCTCCTGGCTTCCCAGCGGGCTCAGCCAACAAGGGGCGCCAGCCAAGCCTGGAGAGCATGGTCCTTCTCCCCTCCCTGCACGCAGCGGGCCTGGCTGTGCCGTATCCCACAGCACTGGTGACACGGCCCCCCACAGCTCCACACTCCGCGTTCCAGAAACCACACCTACATCTGCCCCTTAAGACCTAAGGTGGCAACGGCCTCCACTGTGGCCTCCGCTGTGGCCAGCTCCAGGGCCAAGTCAGTGTCCTTTGCTGGTTCCCTTAACTCTGTCCACACCTCTGCCAGGGGTCCCTGGGCAGCAACTCTTGTGGCCGTCTCCTTTCCAGACCCTGCAGGGAGAAGGCACTCAGGGAGGCCTGTGGGGTGCACGGCCTAGAGCCCCCACGAGACCAGGCTAAGAGAATGGGCACAGATGGAGCAGTTGGGGCAAACCCCAGGTCGGGGGCGGGTGGTGGCGCAGAGGTCCCGGAGCTGCCCAGGCCTCGGAGCATCGTGGAGGACTCCACAGAGTGACAACCACGGAGGGCGCCCGCCCTCCAGGGAAGCCCCTGTCGGCAGCAGATGCTGGGTGCGGACAATGAGAACAAGGCTTCCCAGTGTCTCCACAGAGCCCTGACTCAGTCTCCTGGAGGCCAGGACACACATTCCCACAGCCAGCGCGGCCGGCCCCGCGCCACAAGCCGCAGAGCCCGTGCCGTGACTGAGCCGCCAGCAGACGCCAATGGTTTCCCACTGGTTCCTGGGAAATGGTCGACCCAGGTCCCACCCATCTGCCTCCCAAGACTTAGAAGTAATTCGTGGCCCCTTCTCCCACCCAGCCCGCCCAGCCCACCCGCCTGCTGCCCCCTCTCCCAGAGCTGTGGCCTAAAGTGATGCCCCCCTCAGGTCTGCCCTGTTGGGAGGCGGGGGCCCAGCCTCCTCGGGTGGTTCCAGCCAGAAGGGGAGTTGCTGGGAGCAACTTCCTAGCAGGAGCTGCTAGTTGGGGCTGGAGAGAGAGGGGGCAGCCCTGGAGAGGCCCGGGCAGCCATGGGTGGGTCCCTGGAGGCCTCTGCAGGCCTCGAGGTCCAGGGGCTGTGATGGGCACCAGGCCAGGGATCCTGACCCCGTATGTGGGGATGGAGGGGAATCCCGGCACTGGCGCCATCCCCACCCCGGGGAGGGCCCAGGAGTCTCCTAGCTGGACCCGGAGCAGAGGGTGAAGTGATGTGATATGCCGGTGCAGGTCCCTGCAGCTCCCAAATGACAGCCCACTGGGAGGTGATTTCCCGAGGATCCCAGCACACGGGGGCCTGGGCCACCAACAATCCGGGCAGGTGCACCAAGAGATGAGATTTTTCTTAAATTCGATATTAAAAACAAAACCAAACCGAAAACAATATTCAAGTAACTACTGTCAATAAAAACTCTTGGCAGGAGATGGGGGGTGCGGGCCAGTGCTGGATCACCAGAACTTCGCTCTGGTCTGTCCGGGTTTATTTTGAATCACACTGTGGGCAGGGAGTAATATACCCCGTGCTCTGGACTTGGAGGTCCTAGTCGCTGCTGTTGCATCGTAACTGCAAGGTTTTGCTGAGGTTCCCCCAGTCAAAAGGTGGGAGGTGCGGACCCCTCGTCCCCAGGGGTTGTAAGTCCACCGGAGAGGGTTGTCCCTGAGGATTGCCGGAGGCACCGGAGAGCTTTGGGCTTCCCTGCTGTCAACTGGCTCCTCCTGGGTGCGGGCGGACACACTCCCATGGGCCCCACCCCAGGGGACAGACATGCGAGGGCGAGCAGGGCGCTGGCATGCTTGTGTGGCGCTCACCCTCCAGCCAAAAACCGCATGCCTGTCTTTAATTATGCGTTTGAGTTAAGCTCTTTGGCCACAGCTGGAAAGCCTCTGAGGCCCCAGCCAGGCCCAGATGGAGGCGGTGGGTGGACTAAGGAGGGGCGGGGGCGTGGGATGGGAAGGGAGTCCCGCTCGTGAGGGTGAGATGTGACCTCATTCACACCGCAGAAATCCCGCTGAACAGGGACCCCCCCTCCCGCCCACCACCCAGCACTACGCTCAAAGGCTGCCTATGCTCTCTGAGCGCAGCAAGGCGTCCCCGTGTTAAGGGTGGGAAAACAGGCCTCGCGGGGCAGGAGCCCAGGCCAGCCTCAGCAGCCTTAGCAGGTTGACCTTGGCCCTGCCAGCTCCTTTAGGGCAGGAGGCTGTGCACCATGTGCTACCCACATGGCAGAAGGTCAGGACGCTGGAAGAGGGGCAGAAAGAGAGGAAGAGCGAGAGGAAGTTTCAGTGCGATAAGCACTGACCCTCCTAAGGGTTTTCACACAAACACACGAAAATCCTCTAATGTAACCTTAACGACGACAAAGAAAATATTAACCACTGATGTTTATTGAGCCACAGCACAAGGAAGGTGGGGTGTATGCGCTCCTGCCTCTCCTCCTGCCTACCCTGCATCTTGGACAGGCACCCACACCCCTACTCAGCCCTCCCTGAAACGGGGACAGGACTGGCCCCGACCTCCCTGGGTAGCTGTGAGGATTAAAGGTGACTGTCATCCTTCAGAACGGTACCTGGCACTGAATAAACCGTCACTAACACTCTCTTCCTCACCTTCGTCATTACATCAGGAGTGCTTTCTACCATAAGCTCAGAAAACCCAAACGGCAGTGACCTCAACACGTAGGTGTTCGTCTTTCCCCATAACAAGGAGTTCAGAGATTGACGACTGCCTGCCAGGAGCACAGCTCAGCTCAGGACTCCAGGCTTGTCTTTCCACCCCAGGACCCTTAGCAGGTAGGCTTTCTACCCTTGCCTGCCTCCTCCTGGTTGCCAGATACCTGCTGCCGCTCCAGACCTCACATCCAAGTTCCAGGCGGAAAGAATGGGAAAGGATAAGACACACAGGGCTTTCCCTGAGTGAGGCTTTCCTGCCTTGTTCTGGAAGGGACGCCCTCTCCAGGAACCTCTACCCCCATACCTCCATCGTCCAGAAGTGTGTCCTGTGGTCCATCCTAGCTGCAAGGGAGGCTGGAGAGCTGTGCACCGTCAGCTAGGAGCGTCTCTTCTCTCCATGAGAGCAGGGTGCTGCGAGTACAGAAGGAACATGGTTGTTGAGTGGACACCAACAGTGTTACCAGCATGCTGCTGTATGATTCATCTCACCTGCCAGGTCAGACATATTATTTCTACCTTGTAGATAGAGAAATCAAGGCTCAGTAAGGTTGAAAATCTTCCCCAAGATCACATAGCGAGTGGGTGACGTCCTGGTCTCCAAATTCTAAGTAATAAAGTTTTATAAATCCACGACTTCTAATTGATTATTGAGGCCTTTCTGACATTGATTTTGAAGCATTGACATTGATATATGACAGCTGCTTTAAAATCCTTGTCAGGGGGACTTCCCTTGTGGTCCAGTGGTTAAGACTCCACACTTCCACTGCAGGTTCAACCCCTGGCCGGGGAACTAAGATCCCACATGCTGCACGGCACAGCCAAATAAATAAATAAATAAATAAAAATCTTTTAAAAAATGAAGTAAAATCCCTGTCTGATTCATCTAAGTACTGGCCTCAGTTCACTGTCTTTTCTCATCCAGTGGTTTTCCTGGTTCTCGGTAGCACCAGTGATTTTGTATTATACCCTACACATTTTGGCTATTATGGTAGGAAACTCGATCCTAATAAAATCTTCTATTTCAGCAACAGTCACCTGTTCAGTTGAGGTGTAGGTTCTGGCCTACATTCAGGGGCTTCACTTCCCCATAACAAGGAGTTCGGAGATTGACTGCCTGCCAATAGTTTTGTGTCCTGAGCCCTCGCCATGTCACCCGGGGCTGCTTCGTCCTTCCCGTGCTGCTGGGGCTCTTCTCAGTCCCTGCTGGTGTCATCTCTGAGGCCAGAAGGCACTGCCCTGGGCCCCCTGCCCTCACTGGGTGAACCTGGAACGACTGGCCTAGGTCTCCTTATGCCACTGGGTGGAGGGCAAGGAGACACATGGCTTTATAACCAAGCAGGACCCTATGTTGTCTTCCTAGGACAGACCACCCCCCATCCCCATACCCTCTGCTATAGCTTCTCTCAGAGGTACCTAGGTAATAGTATCTGATGCACTTTTCCGGAGTTGTTTTACAGATGCTAAAACCCCCACCCAATGGAAGAAATTAGCTACTAGATGACCATGAGCGCGTAGCCTCCAGACCTACTGGAGCCTAAGGATTGATAATGTTAACCCCTGTGACACCACGCTGTTACCTCACCATCAACTAATCAGAGAATTGTGAACTAGCTGATCACACACCCTGGGACACCCCTCCCTCACCTGGTCTTTAAAAATGCTTTGCTGAAACCCATCGGGGGCTCGGGGGTTTTGAGCACTAGCTACCTGGACTCCTTGCTTGGCTCTTGCAGTAAACGCTGCCCTTTCCTTCATCACAACCCGGTGTCAGTAGATTGGCTTTACTGCACATGGGCAAGCAGACCCAAGCTTGGTTTGGTAACGGCTTCATGGCTGCTATAGCTGTGGGCATATGGACCACCAGGGGCCCGGCTATGGAGGGGCTGGGATGGCCTGGAGCCTGGGTGCTGTCACCACTGTTCACAGATCAGACTGCCTGCTGGGGTCCGGGATGCTGAGCGGGGACTGGAGCCCTTCACTAAATCTCTCTCGGGCTTCCCCTTCCCCAGTCCCTTAGCCAGAGAAAGAAGGCTTTTCCAGGTTTGGGGTTTTTTTAATCTATGCGTGTTGGAGGTTCTGGTTGCAGGTTTCTCTGGCACCCAGCCCAGGGCTGTGCAGTAGATAAAAGGAAAACCCAGGGAACTCACCACATGGTCCTCCCTCCAGTCATGAAGTCTCTGGCCAGTCCACCCTCTTCCACCCATCTTTCAGAGTCCTTGTATCATTTGTTGAATAATTTCCAGGGTATTTATTTGTTTTTATGATAGACGAGCAGGGGAAATTGAGTCTATACATCTTATTCCAGAACCAAAATCTTAAGTCCTTTATAATTGCACTTTCCAATCTCTTGACAACCCCCATTTAATACTCCTAGTACACAGCAATTTCAGGGGATGTTATCTTCTCAAGGGATGGTGCCATATAAAGGGCTTAGCATCAGTCAGGTATTCAGCAACAGAAGCAGCTAGATCAGCCTTGGTGAGAGGGAGACTGTACAGCTGGACCCATGTAAACACTGAGGTGGCCAAGCACAGAGGCCGACCTCCACAGGAAGGGTCACCCAGTACACCCATTCATTCAGCGTCCTTTCTACTGGAGATGGTCTCTGCTGAGCATTGACTTGAGATGCAAGATTCACCTGTGGTACCCACTCCCAAGATTCACACACATGCCCCTGTCTCCAATTTTCCCATCTTATTTCCTCTAGTTCCCTGACCAACCAAGTTTGCATTAATGCCTAAACCTGCTACAGAATTCCCCCATCCTCTGAGCCCCACCCAAACCTGTCAGCCTTCTGAAAAACTTGCTAAATGGATTGGAGCAGTATTCCCAAGTGGGCATATGTAGCCTCCAAAATCCAGAGTTTCATCAAGTGTGTGGCTCTGCCTCTGTGGTAAGAACTACAAAGTGAATAACTTGCCTTTACCTTAGAGAGCAGCTTCCAGCATACTCTAGATCATCAGACCCCTAAAACTTCACCAAAGTTGCATCCCCCTGAATCTTTGTAGGATTTGCTTCCAGCTTCTGGTGCCTAAAAGTCTTCCCTGGGCATCCAGAGTCATTGCCACTTCCAGTACACCAGGTGTAATTAGGAAAAGATCATCCATATGTTGAACAAGCATGGTCAAGTTTTCTGAGGATGATATTGTGACAGAAATCAGAGTTAATACAGCCCTGGGACAACAGGTGTTCTGCTGTCCTTCCCATGTAAAAGCTAACTGCTTTGGATCCTCTTTTCTGATGATGATGTAGTGACTCCCTGGATGAGTGGCAGCTCAGAATCTGTGTCCAATCTCCCTCCCAAGTTTGGGTACTTCCTCTTCTCCAATAGGGCAGTTACTCTGGTAAACAACCATAGGCCCCTTGAAGGAAGGATTGTGGAATAATTACGGTATATATTGTGTAGTGACATTGTAAGGTCCGTCCTCAAGGGGGCCTGTTTTCTCCTTTAGTCAAGCAGCTCTGGGGTTGAAAGCTGGTTTAGATCTGGAAACTAGGTGTGGCATTGTAATTTTTCATTGCAACGTCTGAAATCAACCCTCTGTTCACCAGTTCTTGAATTCTTCTACATATACCAATCTAGCAATGCCCTAATTTGATGCCAGTCTTCTAAGCCCCAAGGACTACCATGGTCTATTAGCCAGTCCCACAGATACCTTTGAGCTAGAGGGTCCTGGTCGCCTTTGTGGATTTTCTGCCATTGTGACAATTTCATCCACCTTGCCTCTGGTAATGGAGCACCTCCACCAGACTCTGCTATTTCAGAATGATGGCATCCCCTTGGACACTAAGGAGGGCAGCTCCACAGCATAATCTCCTACTGTCAGCACTAATGACAGAGCACAGCCAGCACTGATTGCCCAAAGATGCAGGCGCTCCCCTCATCTGTGTGTCCCTTACTGCCTGGATGAAGCAAGTGTCCTCTGGGGCCTCCCAGGGAGCAGAGCCAAGTGGTGGAGTCTTCAATCTTACATAATAAGTCTAGTCTCATATTCCTACTTCCCTAAGCCCTCTAAGCCCTTACTTAATACTCTAGGAAGACAACTGCAGTGCCTACATCTCATTTACGTCATGCCCAAGCTTTGCAGAACCATCTCAGCAGTGTGTTTGGATAATTTCTAAGTGTCCTTGCCAGCAAGTGAAATCCTGACACGTGGGAGAAATTCTTGCTAATCAATAAACTCAATTCAATATCTTCAAGGTGCATTCCCACACATTTCCCTCTGTCACTTGGTGATACCTACCAGTCAGGACCTGTCATTATGTCAGTGAGGAGCTTATTTATTCCCAGGGCAGGAACTTTATTTTCCCACTTAGGCTCTGCTGAGACCTGGCCCCGGTTTTTAATCTAGAGGAAATAAGAAGAGATGGGGACAGATCTTTTGTAAGACATCCACCTCTGGTGAAGTCTTCCCTAGTCTCTGGGTACCAGTACCTCTGGGGAGAGGAAAAGGGCTGCTTCTCTATGCCCAGAGGATTCTGGGAAATCTAGGTGTTCAAGCTCAGACTCATCCACCCAAATGTCCCCATTCTAGGTCACAGAATGCCAGCACTTCCCTCTCAAGGCCCTGACTTTAGCATAGAAAACATACTCAGGGTGCTCCCTCTGTAGTGCTAGCACATATTTGCCAGATAGTACAAGAGCCCCAGTTAAATTTGAATTTCAGATAAACAACAAATAATATCTTAGTATAAATATGTATGCTCCATGAAACATTTAGAACAAGCTTATACAAAAACAAAAAAAAGTTCATCGTTTATCTAAAATTCAAATTTAACTGGGCATCCTGTATTTTATCTGGAACCCCTACACTGGCACCCTTACAATTAAATTCTGTGTCCGATTATCAGCACAGTCTGCCCCCAAGGTGGCAGGAGATACAGATTTCTCTAAACACTGTCGTGATAAACATTTCGGCTTGCATAGCAAGCCCTGAGGACGGAGACTTGAGCCTGCCGTTCCATTCCCCAAGGATGTTGGGTTTTTATTACAGTTTTTAAATGGCTTTAAAACCTGAAAATTCTAATCAGGTATCTCCAGAACCCTGAAATACACTTACAAAGCTAATATCAAAACCAGTGACCTAGCTTGGCCTCCTGAGCTGGTAGAATTTCAGCCAGTTTGGAAGGTGAACTGTGGACGGGTGGAGGAGAAAAAGTGCAGGCACGAAAGCACAGTTTGACATAAAGTTTCCACCCCGAATTGGAGGCATAGCTTGTGCTCCAGGAAACAAGCAAGCCCGTTTGGATTCCTGGGATCAGGAAGCTGGAAACTGTAACTGGGTGTGGGGTTCAGGTGGTGGCGACGGTGCGGGAAACAGGACCATTAACACAAAAATGGGGGTGAAAATGGGGTTAGAGGAAGTGTGAGGGGAGGATTCGTGGGCTAAGGATGGGGTGGTGTTGGCCATGGGCTTTGGGATCTGGCCATGGGGTGGGGAAGCAGTGGGTGAGGTACTGTTGGAATCCCACTCCCTGTTCTGGGTTGGTTTCCAGTTGGCACTGACTCCCGAGCCTGTACTGGCATCAGACAGAGAGGGTGAGGGTGGCAGCAGCTCAAGTGAGAGATCTTGTGACAGATCTCACTGCAGGGAAGGTCATTAACAACACTGCAAATGTTCCAGAACTTTTGTACGAGAGTTTAATGTGAAGGGCAACTTACGCTGTTAGAACTGAAATCAGGTCATTCTGTGAATTACGGAAGTGAAGGAGGGGTGGAAAGAATTGTCACTGCAATGCCTGATTTAGCAGCCATGTCTTGGGAACCCGGGGGTGGAGGTGACCACCCCATGATGGAGGGCAGGATGCTCTCAGGGGCTAATCTAGCCACTTCCCCTTATGTGCCCCCGGCAAGTAACCACCAGAAGGGGGGTGACTGGGTTTCAGTTTCTAGGGCTGCTCTTCACAGATTTTCTACCTCTGGTTATGCCAACACCAACTGAGCTGGTCACTCCTGCAGTGGTGAGAGCCACAGGGCAAGGTGAAAGTCTAGGCTTTGAGACTCTCAGACTGGGATTTGAATCTGATCTCACCTCTCTAACTGAGTGACTTAGGGCTAGTGTCTCAGCTTCGTGACCTGCACAACCCAATTGATACTGTATAAGTCAGGCACCCAATTCAACTGATACTGTGTAGGGCGGGCACCCAACTCAGATGGTACTGTACGGGTCAGGCACCCAACACAATCGATACTGTACAGGTCAGGCACCCAACTCAACTAAGGCTGTACAGATCAGGCACACAATACAATTGATATTATAGAAGTCGGGCAACCAGACAGTGCTCACAGGCACCCAGTAGGTCTTCAGTGAGGATCAGTTCCCTTCATGCTCCTTCCCTTCATAAACACAACTGAGATTTCCAGAAGAGGGTCTTCTGAGAATAGAGTATAAAACTTTATTGCCTAAGTTCTTTCCCTTCAGTATGAACCACTTCTGCTCGATTCCTGAACGCTTCAGAGTGAAAACTCCGAATTAAGCTACTCTAGGGAAAGACAAGTGCTCACTGGTTCATGTCTCACATGATCTGAAGCTTCCAGAACCCTGAAAGCCTGAGTGGTCTGATGGCTTTAGAGTCAAGGGCTTCATTCTTCAGATTTTTTCCCTCTTCTTGGCTGGCCTCTCTGCCTAATTAGAGTTCCTTCTAAGCACTTATCAAAATCTAATTCCTCATGTGTTCAGATGGCGGGAAAGCAACCTGCCAAAATGAGTTTGCAAACTCTACATTTCTGATCTATTGAACACGGGATAGAAACAGGCAAATGAATTCTGTTCAGCTCTGAGTAGAAGGGGACTGTTTCTTGCCCTCTGACACATCCTTCCTGGGGAGAAAAAGCAAGGATGAGCTCAGACCAACCCAAGACAGGGGAAGAGGCTGAGCTGGGTTGGGGGCCGCTGTCTCCAAACACAGTAAGGGCTGTGAAGGGCGTGAGGAAGAGGGGAATCATGGCCCCAGAAGAAAGCAGGCCTCCCTCTCCCAACCCTGCATCCCACCTTTCCAGCAGCCCTCTTCTCAACCAACATTTCTCCCCGGAAGGTTCCCACCTGGGTGGTGGGAACAGAGCTCTGTTTGGAGATCATCAGTCAAAGTTAAAATCAAGAGCATCATCAAAATACTTACCATGATTACTGAACAATATTTATTCAACAAGTAGTCATCAAAGACCAACCATGGGCAGCAGGGACGTCAAAGTGAACACCCCATTCCTGGGGCTCCCGGGCCTTAGAGCAGGGGGACAAAGACGCCACCGGAGCACCTCACACACGTGGTGGGGAAACCATGAGAATGGTTCTGTAAGAACGTGACGGGAATAACGGGGAGTCTGGTAGTGGGGAGGGCTGGACAGGCAGGAAATGCTTTTCTGAGGGGAGGACAGTTGAGCTGACACCCGAAAGGAGTAAGACTTGCGCAAGTGAGTGGGGCAGGGACATCATTCTGAAAAGGGTTGGAGCTCGGGAACGAGAGGGAAGGCAGGCAGAGGCTGGGAGACGAGCAGACAGGCGCTTTCCTGGGAGTGGTTCTGACCCCAGACCCCACCCCCCACCCCGAGACATACAGCTCAGGGGTCACCGTGTGCACTCCACTGCAGTCACGGGGCCCTGTGCGCTGAAGAGCTGGCAGGCAAGCAGGGTCAGGTGACACCTCCTCAAAGGCCCTGGGATTCCCCGCCCAGGAGAACAACCACAAAGCCCGGAGAACACTTCCCAAAGTGGGATTTTTCTCAGTTTTTCAGATTTATAAAAGAAAGAAAATCATTCAGCATTTGATGTAAATGCATTTTCTTTTTTAATTTTACTGGAGTCTAGTTGATGTACAATGTTGTGTTAGTTCCAGGTGTACAGCGAAGTGAATCAGTTCTACACATACATATATCCGCTCTTTTTTAGAGTCTTTTCCCATATAGGTCATTACAGAGTACTGACTAGAGTTCCCTGTGCTATGCGGTAGGTCCTTATTAGTTATCTATTTCATATATCGTAGTGTGTATGTGTCAATCCCAATCTCCCAATTTATCCCTCCCCCACCCCTCTTTCCCCCCGGTAACCATAAGTTTGTTTTCTACATCTGTGACTCTATTTCTGTTTTGTAAATAAGTTCATTTGTACCATTTAAATGTGCTTTCTTGTAAAATATAGTTTACTGAACATGGCTGGGATTGGGGGTGGTACTTTACATGTGTTCAACTTCCTGGGTGTTCGTCTCAAAACTCCAGATGCCCTGGTTAGCCCAACGGCAAACCAGCCCAGAGGATTTAGACAGGGGAGAAGGCAGGAAGGATTTAACTGCTGCCTGCCAGTGAGCTCTATCAAGGACCCAAGAAGGGCGGTGGATAGGGGACCACAGGCCTCTCAGCACTAATCCTGCATCTGCCATCGCAGGAAGCTGGCACTTCCAGACACTGCAGGATGCTCCCTGGTGGGCCAGGGGCCTCCTCCCCCTTGGGGTCTCCTCTCTACCAGCAGAGATGAGGGAAGTCCCAGCCCAGCCCTCAACAGGACTTGCCTGTCTAGCTATCCCTGAAGATGGGGGACTTCCAAACAGTGAAATTAAAGGGCGCTCCCCTGAGGCCCATCTTCCATGGTGAGCTTCCTGATGGCATGGCTGAGACAGCCATCCTGCCTTCCTTGCTGTGTCCACCCCTAAATCTCAGAGAAGGCAGGGTCTCCTGACAGCCACTTTAAGACAAGGAAGTGTGGGGGGGCCCTCTACTTCCCTCTGGTGTCCACCCACCAAGCCGACTTCGTGAGGGTCCGTGATGGCTGATTGCGACGCTTGCTGCTGGAGAGGTAAGCCATCTCCAACTCACTGTGTGACCTTGGGTGTATGCCACCCCCTCTCTCAGCATCATTTTTCTCATCTGTAAGAGACAGGATTGGACCACATAGTCTTAAAAAAAGAAAGCCAGCCCAAAGCAAGTGAATGAGGAAGGACAGATATAGGAGCAGGGGCAAAAAGGGAGCCAGAGCATAGCACCAAGGGGCACACCGGGAGCCCTGAGAAGCTAGGAAGGGGCCAGGGCTCCAAAGGTAAGGCCCAGGCAAGCCAAGAATACCAAGAGAAGGAGAAACAACTGAGCCCAAGATCCTGGCTAGCAGCCACCAAGCCCCACTGCTTACCTTTCCCCTCCTCTGCTCCCTGTCCCCTCCCTTCTCCCCATAAATAGCTAAATTAAGAAATCAAGATATTCTGAACTGGATCCCTCACAATAAAGGATAATTATGGCAAAATTGGAAAGGGTTCTCATGATTATACATAACAGCGTATCATTTACCAATTTTGATGGCTGGATTGAAGTTTTGTAGAAGTTTGTCCTTGTTTGTAAAATACATACTAAAACATCACGTCAGCAACTTACAAATTGGAAGGAGGACTGCTTTGTATCATACTTCCAAACTTATGTCATTTTTGAGATTGTTTCAATAATTTAAACTTTTTCAATTCTAGAATTTTCTCTTAAAAATTGCATACATCCTTTGACTCGGCAATTCAACGTTAGGATTTTATTGTATAGATATATTTGTATTCACATGTATGTACAATGGTACGTATGTGGGTACAATTACATTTATGTAGCACCATAAATATGTATATGCCAGTGATATTACACATTATACGCAAGATGTTTATGGCAGAAATTTTTTTTTTTTTTTTTTTTTTTGTGGTACGCGGGCCTCTCACTGCTGTGGCCTCTCCCGTTGCGGAGCACAGGCTCCGGACGCGCGGGCTCAGCGGCCATGGCTCACGGGCCCAGCCGCTCCGCGGCATGTGGGATCCTCCCAGACCGGGGCACGAACCCGCGTCCCCTGCATCGGCAGGCAGACTCTCAACCACTGCGCCACCAGGGAAGCCCCAGAAATATTTTTAAACAGCAAAAAATCTAAAGTTAACTGTCCATCAATAGGAGAGCAGTAAAATAAGGACGGTAAACTCATGTAGTGGCTGCTCTGCAACCATTAAAAGGCATGAACCAGGTCTATACTAACAGGGGTTAGTATCTACCTAGCACTCACCTCAGGGCAGGTCTCATCCGAGTGCTTTGTGTATACTGATTCAGAACGACCCTACTGTGTAGATCCTGTTGCTATCCCCAACGCGTAGAAGAGAGAATTGAGCCTGGGGGAGGTTAAGTAACAGTCCAATGAGGACGTGGTCAGCTGGGGTCCAACTCCTGCAGCTGGTTCCAGAGTCCACACGCTCAACCACACACAATAATTCGGGCAGAATACACAAGGCACCACTGCTAACGATGGTTTTTGGGAAGTGGGCTTGGGTGAAGGAATAAGATTAAGTTTGACTTTTCATTTCATACTGTTCATATTCTTTACCATATATCTTTATCACATATCACCATGTATCAGTTTTACACATTACTTAAAACCCACTGATTTAAATAAATAAGCATGAAAGTATAAAAAACATTTTAAAACGATGGACAAGAATATGGAAGTTACTCTAAAAAGTAACAATAGAGTTACCAGATGATCCAGCAATCCCACTCCTGGGCATACATCCAAAAAAGATGAAAACTCTCATTTGAAAAGATACATGCACCCCAATGTTCATGGCAGCACTATTTACAATAGCCAAGAAGACATGGAAGCAACCTAAATGTCCACTGGCAGAAGATGTGGTACATATATACAATGGAATACTTCTCAGCCATAAAAAAGAATGAAATAGTGCCATTTGCAGCAACATAGATGGACCTAGAAATTGTCATACTAAGCGAAGTCAGTCAGAGAAAGACAAATATCACATGATATCACTTATATGTGGGATCGAAAAAATAGTACAAATGAATTTATTTACAAAACAAAAATAGACTCACAGACTTAGAAAACAAACTATGGTTACCAAAGGGGAAAGGAGTGGAGGATAATTTAGGACTTTGGGATTAACAGATACACACTACTATATATAAAATAGATAAACAACAAGGACTTACTATATAGCACAGGGAACTATATTCAATATCTTGTAATAATCCATAATGGAAAAGAATCTGAAAAAGACTAGATATTTGTATATGCATACCTGAATCACTTTGCTGTACACCTGAAACTAACACAACATTGTAAATCAACTATACTTCAATTTTTAAAAAGAATAAAAGATAGGGCTTCCCTGGTGGCTCAGTGGTTGAGTCTGCCTGCCGATGCAGGGGACACGGGTTCGCGCCCCGGTCCGGGAAGATCCCACATGCTGCGGAGCGGCTGGGCCCGTGAGCCATGGCCGCTGAGCCTGCGCGTCCGGAGCCTGTGCTCCGCAACGGGAGAGGCCACAACAGGGAGAGGCCCGCGTACCGCAAATAAATAAATAAATAAATAAAAGATAAAATACATATTAAAAAGAAACGGTCCTGATACCGACTTTTAAGGGATCTGTTCATTTTATAAGCAACAGTAAAGTATATGGTAAGGAAATGAAAAACATGAGAACCGGCTCACAGGGTTTCTGGAAACTCTGGGTTAAGTGTAAGTGTCACCTTACTTCCCGGGTTCGCACACAGAGTTGATGGTGCTTGGCCAGAGCGCCTATGTAGGCCAGAGGACAGAAATAGCCACATGCACCTACAGTGCTTCCGCGGGCACAGCAGACAACCAGAGCTCTAACCCGAGCAGAATTGTGTGCGTTTTGAAAGTGCCTTATAAATTATCCAGTGTGACATCACAATGATCCTATAAGGTTTAGTTTCCTCCTCTGTAAAACTGAGACATCAGTATTTGTTCACCTAACAGCATTGATCATTTATGTATTTATTTATATTCCTGTCCCCATTTCGCAGATATGGAAAGTTTCGAAAGTAGTTCCTGGGGGAAAGAATGTAGTTTTGTTTCATCTTTTTTTATCAATAGTAAGTGAGAGGGAGGAGGGGGGAGTGCTTTGATGCGCTCAGCTCCGGAAGGGAAAGGGAAGATGGTGACGCCCTTTAATGTCCAGGGGATTTGGGAAGGACAAGCAGGCACAGCACGGTGGCTGGAGCTGGCGGTGGTGCGTCGCACGCTCCGGGTTTGAGGCGCCCCTGAGCGCGAGTCCGGGCTAGGAAAGTGAGACGGCGGCGCGAGGGCTCGGAGGTCCTTACGCAGGGCATCCTCGCCCTCGCCCTCGCCCTCGCCCCCGCCCCGTCTGTGCGCGGATGCTGACGCCGCCGCGAGCCGCGGCTGTGACTTGCGGGACTTTTTTTTGGCGCGCAAGGTCTCGGTGCCCTCCCCGTGGCGGGGCTCCGTGGACGTTTGAGCTTCCGGGTCCAGCCGCGTCCAGGCAGGAGGGAAGACGTGGAGGGGCGCGCGTCTGCCGCAGGAAACACGGGGTCCAGAGTCCCACTTACGAGTGAGGCGTTCCCACGAGTTAGTCTGTGGCTTTGGGGAACGCGCTTTCCTGGGCCTCAGTTTCCCCATCTGTAAAACCGGAGTAAATCGCGCAGAGTTGGGATGGGAATTAAACGAGGTCCCGCGCGCTCCGAGGGCGAGAAAGGCCGGCGGCTCCCTTCGCGCCGAGGGCAGGACGGCGGCGGCCGCATCAGCGGGCAGTCTCCCGACTCGCCAGGTGTGGGCTCAGCCCTCCGCTCCCTGCCTTCCTCCCCTCCTTCCTCCCCGAAGTAGGCTGGGGGCGAGGAGCGACGGGCTCTGCCAGAGGCGCGCGGGCGCCCCGGGTGTCCGCCCCGCGCTCCGCTGGCACCCGGAGGTGCCCGGCGCTCCTGGAGCTGGGCGCGGCGCGGTCCTCGTGACCCGGCGGACGCCTCCGGGACCTCGCCCCTCCCTCCTGGCTGTGCGCCCTGCGCCCTGCCTGGCCCGTATTTGCCCTCCTGGCCTCAACGCACCGCGACCCGACGCCCGGCCCGTCGCCTTGCTCTCCCTAGCAGGACCGCAGAGAGCAACCCCGGGGTCCGGGCCAGGGCAGACACGCCTCCGGAAAGGAGTCGGTGAGTTCGGGGAGAAGGGGAAACGGCGGGGTCCGGTGGCGCCCGGGATGGAGGCCCCATGTTCAGGGCGGGTCCGCGGTGCTGGGTGCAGCCCCACCGGTGTGAAAACACCCCCAGGGGCCCCCAGGCCTCGGTTCCAGCTGATTAGGAGGACGCGTCCAACCCACCGAACCCCAAACCCAGGCTTCACCCAGATAGCTTGGCAGACTGGTCTGGATCCTCAGGGAGCAAAACAGTGGGGGTTTTTTGTTTGTTTGTTTTTTGCGGTACGCGGGCCTCTCACTGCTGTGGCCTCTCCCGTTGCGGAGCACAGGCTCCGGACGCGCAGGCTCAGCGGCCATGGCTCACGGGCCCAGCCGCTCCGCGGCATGTGGGATCTTCCCGGACCGGGGCACAAACCCGTGTCCCCTGCATGGGCAGGCAGACTCTCAACCACTGCGCCACCAGGGAAGCCCAAAACAGTGGTTTTAATCAAAAGCCCTGTTGCGGATCTACATGCAGACGGGGCTGAGGCTGCCGGCCTCGGAGGAGACTCACTCTGGCTGGTCGCCCAGGGTCCTGAGGCTGTTTGGGGAGAGACCCCTCCTGCCCGGAGAGAGAGAGCCTGGGTGGTGTCATGGCATATGGGAGGAGGCGTCCTGGACTTTGGGGCCTCTGAAAGCCCCAGTTTTATTGGAATTATGTTTTGTTTTCCGACACGCCCCTCGACAGCCCACCATCTTGTTATCGGGATGGGGGAAGGGTCTGTAGACGAAGAGAGTCACACAGTGGGCCCTGGCCCCGGGTCCGTGCCTGAGCCAGACCTCTTGACAAATCCCCTGCAGTTTCCTAGACTGTGTCCTACTCACCTTAACCAAATGTTAAAAACCCCATTTCATTTTCAGTTGGGTTGGGGTCTTTGCATTTTTATGTTCGTTTTTTAAAATTTTAGTTACACATTTCTTTCTGAGAGATTGGAATGATAAAGCAGGGAGGTGAGGCCCCCACTAGCCCGCCAGGTGCAAAGGTGGCACTGCGCTTGGCCGTGAAGCCCCAAGGAGAAGGCCAGGGCTTGCAGACCATGGCAGCGGAGCAGTGAAATTGGCACCTGGGTTCAGCCCGTTCACCTCTGTCCTCCGACGTCCAGCCCTCCACTGGATTGTCAGCCACTCCGCTGACCTCAGTAAGACACAGCTCTCTTGGGCAAGAGCCCCCTGCCTGAATCTGCAGGGCCTCACGCCTTAGATCCAAGCACCAATCATAGGTGCCTGTGCTCCACCACATCCAAAATCTGGGTGCAGTGGTAGGAGCCCCGCAGGATTCCCTGAAGACAATTCCAGGCACATAGACTAGCAGTCAGTGGGTCTTATTGATTAAGGCATTAGTGACTGAAAAATTAAAGCCAGCTGAGTGGAAGGCTTGGGGGTGATGAAGAGGATCCAGAGCCCTGTAGGCGACACAGAAGGGAGACTTTGGTGCCCTCGGATGACAGTGTGGTGACTCCTCGTGGCTGCCCCCAGTTCATGCCATTGGGTCAGCCTTCTAAGGCTGTCTCGTCCTTTGCAGAAGCAGTCTCTGGAGGAAGAGCCCGTTCCCCTCTACCCACCTTGTAACCTCTCCCTTTAACCCTGACATCCTGGCATCACCCAGGGCTGGAGAGAGACATAGAGGTCATGGTACAGATGGAAAAATGAGACCCAGAGAGGAAGGGGACTTGTCCCAAGTCGCAGGGCTGGCTGGTGCCTGAACTAGGATAGGAACCCAGTTCCTGGAGCTCAGCCGCGTCCTCGTCCCTCAGCGTCACCTTGGGACCCGTCCTTGCTGTGGAGACTAGAGCTGAGGCTTTAGCTGCAAGTGCAGAACTATGTCCATGCGTAAACGAGGTTTCCAGCAGCTTCCCAGGGAGCTGGGAGAACGGAGAGAACGGGCAGGCGGGAGGCAAGCTGCAGGGCCTTTGCTGCTGGAGTGATTTCAGAGCACCCGCAGTGGGTGGGTGGGGGGAAGGTGCTCATTTTGCAGCTGACGAGGGTTGGGGGTTTGGTTGCTGCCAGTGGGCAGCAGGCCCTGCCTGCAGAAGTGACCACACAGGCCAGCTTTGGGAAGCAGCCGCAAAGGGTTAACACAGAGGCCCCACAGCTGGCACCTGGCCTTCCCTCAGGCATGTGCCCACATCTTTATCAGCAAGAGTTGCCCACCTGATTCTGAGTCATTGCTGCCATTGTTTGTTGGGCATTGAAGAGGAACTTGGACTTGCTGCCAAGTTTATCTGCTCAGACGGTGGTGACTACTCATAACTGCTGTCGCTTCCAGCTCAGGGGGCCGCCAGCCCAAGTTTTGTGTAGGAGGGATCCCTGCCCAGATCTCCCTTTAATGTGGCCAAAATATGAACTCGAATCTTTAACAGATAAAGATGACCCACCATTGAAATGGCGGTGGTCTGGGTTCAGGATATCCACTTGGTAAAACCTGTTCTGTGTCTTCCCAACTCATTAACCTCGGTGTCACGCTCTGTTTTCTCCATTATAGCTTTTAAGCAATGGGGGAGGGCTAACAGTCTCAAAGATTAAAAATGTGATTAAATGTGAGCCGTGGACCAGGCGCAAATTGAAAGTGTTTTGTTCAGGAAGCTCATGACTAGGCGTTATCTGCACCGAAGTGGAGCCAGGAGCAGGTGGAGCCTGGTGGCGTCTGCCCCCACCCCAGCACGCATGCCCTGGGAGGTTCCCCCAGGCTAGGGCAGGGCAGAGCCCGGCCCCCTCCATGGGTCCAGCATGCCCTCTGCTGCCATGTTCCCCCTCGACTCTTACGGTTGGAGGGATACCGGTTGGAGATCAGGGTCTTGGTGAGCAAGCTAAGTGGGGAGTGAGGAGAGAGATGATTGTGGCTGAAAGGCTGTTCCCTTCCATGAACCCACGTGGATTCCTCAGCGTGGCCGTACCTGGCAGAGGGGCTGCCCTTCCCCCATACCCCAAGTTCCCCCATCAGCCTGACGCAGGCCAGAAGGGGTGCTAGCAACACACTCCTCGATTGCCAGAGACTTTTGGTTTATGCGTTTTGAATACTGAAATCAAACATATTCTCCATTCGACTTCAGATTATTTTCTAAAGATAGTTTTTTAAAAGCTTTAAACCATCACCCCACCACCCATCATCACCACCACCAACAACGAGAACAACGAAAATAATAAATTAATAAAAATAATAAAAAGCTGGGACTTCCCTGGCAGTCCAGTGGTTAAGACTTCACCTTCCGATGCAGGGGGTGCGGGTTCAATCCCTGGCTGGGGAACTGAGATCCCACATGCCTCGGGGCCAAAAAAACAGAACATAAAACAGAAGCAATGTTGTAACAAATTCAATAAAGACTTTAAAAATGGTCCACATCAAAAAATCTTTAAATAAATAAATATTTTAAGCTTCTGCACATCATTAATTCACTACATGGGAAGATTTGGTCACAGTAGATAAAGATCCATGTCGTGGACCACCCGTGTCATGGACCCATGTCGGGAGCCAGGCTCCTGACCCCAGGCTGTCCTGAGAACATGCTTCCCTCGGAAGCATCGCGTCCCTACTGCATGGCACAGCATCCTACATACGGGATGTGTCTGAAATTTGGAATCACTCTCCCTCCCCTCCTCTGCCTGTACCTCCTGTTCACCCAGAAGTTGGGCCAGAGCTAAAAATAGGTGCCACAGGGCTTCCCTGGTGGCACAGTGGTTGAGAGTCCGCCTGCCAATGCGGGGGACATGGGTTTGTGCCCCGGTCCGGGAGGATCCCTCATGCCGCGGAGCGGCTGAGCCCGTGAGCCATGGCCACTGAGCCTGCGCATCCAGAGCCTGTGCTCCACAACGAGAGAGGCCACAGCAGTGAGAGGCCCGCGTACCGCAAAAAAAAAAAAAAAGGCACCACATATACCCCGAGAAAACCATAATTCAAAAAGAGTCACGTACCACAATGTTCATTGCAGCTCTGTTTACAATAGCCAGGCCATGGAAGCAACCTAAGTGTCCATTGACAGAAGATATGGCACATATATACAATGGAATATTACTCAGCCATAAAAAGAAAGAGAAATTGAGTTATTTGTAGTGAGGTGGATGGACCTAGAGTCTGTCGTACAGAGTGAAGTAAGTCAGAAGGAGAAAAACAAATACCGTATGCTAACACATATATATGGAATCTAAGAAAAAAAAGGTTCTGAAGAATCTAGGGGCAGGACAGGAATAAAGGTGCAGATGTAGAGAATGGACTTCAGGACCTGGGGAGGGGAAAGGGTAAGTTGGGACCAAGTGAGAGCGTGGCATGGACATGTATACACTACCAAATGTAAAATAGATAGCTACTGGGAAGCAGCCGCATAGCACAGGGAGATCAGCGCGGTGCTTTGTGACCACCTAGAGGGGTGGGATAGGGAGGGTGGGAGGGAGACGTGGGAGGGAGGGGATATGGGGATATATGTATATGTATAGCTGATTCACTTTGTTATACAGCAGAAACACACCGTTGTGAAGCAATTATACTCCAATAAAGATGTTAAATAAATAAAGATAGGCACCAGAGTAAAATTTTTCAGATGATGTCTAATCCATGAAGTACCAACCGTCTGCTCTTGGTTTAGCTATGTGGGATGCTTGTTTTTCAGAGTCTATTGCATCATTCCTGGCTTCATTAAACAGAGCATCATGTACACATATCACTTTCCTCAACAATTCAGGGTCATCCCTGGCACCTCCGAAATGGCGCTAAGCCATGGTGCCGTGGTCCCCTTGAAGCGTGGGAAGCTGTCTCCTTCCCTCTGCATCCTGGTCTCCCCTGTTCACATCTCAGTAGATTGCTGCCCGGCATCACTCCAGGCAGCAGGCAGCCAGGCTGGGCCTCTTCACCACCCGACCCCGGCAGGCACCCACCTCGCCAGAGGTGCCCGGACCCTCCCTGGTCCAGTGCGCGCCCGTTCCCAGCCCTCAATGGCCTTTTCTATCTGAGCTGGGAAACCAAGTACCATCCTTATTAGAAAGACACATCAAACAAAAGAAACAGACTTGAGAGGGGGCTGGGGTGGGGGGGATCCTGTGGGTGTGAAGCGTCCGGGTGGCAGTTCTGACTCCTAGTGACCTTTCCATCCATCCCTTATCGGTCACTGACATGCTCCAAGACGGTTACACTTGTGTGACAAGAAACATACACTTGTTTCCTTTTGTTTCGCTTTTTTCCCCCACACCTCACAATTTTAGTTTCTTGAAATAAGGCCTGGAATTGTGACTTTTCCTTTAGGAGAGGAGAGAGAATGCTAACTACTCAGCTGATGGTCACGGCTTTCATCTGCTCTGGGAAGAGAATTTCAATGAATGGGCTCCTTATGATAGATTTTTTTTCAACAATGGTGAAAAACAAAAATGAGTAAACCCCTGTCATCCATCAAATGACTTTTTCTTTTTCTTTTTTTTTTTTTTTTTTTTTTGGCGGTACACGGGCCTCTCAGTGTTGTGGCCTCTCCCATTGCGGAGCACAGGCTCAGGACGCGCAGGCTCAGCGGCCATGGCTCACGGGCCCAGCCGCTCCGCAGCATGTGGGATCTTCCCGGACCAGGGCACGAACCCGCATCTCCTGCATCGGCAGGCGGACTCCCAACCACTGCGCCACCAGGGAAGCCCCATCAAATAACTTTTTGTTCCAGTTTTTTTAAAAACAGAAACTGTGTGCTCTAGAGAAGCATCAGGAATCAGTCTTGGTTTAATGTTTTCATGTCCAAAATCTAAAGTCAACCGTGATGAAAATAGTTTGAATGATTCTGGCACATCAGGGCATCCTCTTAATGCCTCGTTCACAGTCAGCACGGTGCTTGAAGATGGAAATACTGAGGGGTTGGTGCAAAAAATTTAAGAAATTATTTTTCACCAACTTTAAGGCACAAGCCAGGAAACAGTTTAGTTGACAGCCGTGGGATCTCCGTGGACATCTCCATCTTAGCTGGCATCGAGTGTTTCTCAGAAAACGGCACTTTTCATAATTAAGCTCTTGTACAGCAAAGCAGTTTTCTAACAGCAAGTTGTGTTCACATTTCTGCAGAAAGTACTTTCGGCTGGTCAGCACTGGTGAGAGGGAGAAGTTCCCCAGAATTCAGAAGCAACATTGGGTCTTTCGATTGGTGTTAAGGTTTCCCAGTGAGAGCAGACAGATTGGATCCCTTCTCTGATGTTCCTAAAAAGCAGTTTTCAGTCCTCAGTGAAGAGTGGCTGAAGTCGCACAGAGGTTCTTGAACTCTCGGTTGCCCACAGGGAGCCTGTCACCCAAACAGAATCTTCCCCCAGAGCAGAGCTGGACCGGGTGTAGTGGCCACAGTCTCTGGCCAAGGGGCCCCTGTGTGGCCTGACGAAGACCAGAGAGGTGGGAGCACAGAAAAGCACCCCCATGTGCCAGGGAGAAGTCGCCATCATCGCGATATGTGATGTCACCAGCTGTTAGGTGTGAAGGAATACTCCAGGGGCAGGCGTGATGGGGGAGGGAGAGACAGGTGGAGGTGTCATCAGAAGATCTCGTTAGGGTACAGATTCTGAGTCAGGAGGGCTGGGGCAGGGCCTGGGAGTCTGCATGTCTCACAGGCTCTGGGAGCTGCTGCTGGTCTGCATAGCGAGCAAGGTGGTAAAGCTCTCCTTCTCTTGCTTTTTGACATTTGGATTTTCCTTCCTTTGTCCTCTTGGCATTGATTGGGGTCTTCAGTGTCCTCGGAAAGGGCATAACGTCATCTGAAGCCTGACTCCTGGGGTGGGGATTGTACGCATGGGTTCGTTTATTTCGACTGCACATATTTCCAGACACCCGTTTGCCTGTTTTCTAAAACCATTTAACCCAGGTTCCAACTGCTGGGAAATCAGCACTTGCCGTGTCGCCTCTTCTTTGTGACTTGGCCGGCATCCGCCCGCGGGCTTCCCGGGCTGAACACTGTGGTCCTGTGTTATTGCAGGTGTGACCCCGACGAGAAGCAGAGATGGGGAAAAAACTGGATCTTTCCACGCTCACGGATGAAGAGGCCAAGCACGTCTGGGAAGTGGTTCAACGGGACTTTGACCTTCGAAGGAAAGAAGAGGAGAGACTAGAGTGAGTGTGTGTGGCTGGGCCCCCGCAGTGCAGCCCTGGTGGCCTCCGGAGGGGCTGTCACCTCGCGGCCCTCTGAGTGGACAGACAGCAGGAGCTCGGGTACAGGACACTGGCCGGAAGCCGGGTGCCAGGAAACATTCTGCTTTCTGGCCTTAAGAAACTTTAATTAAGTTTCTTCCTAATTAAAGCAAGGAGATCTGGCTTTGCTCCTGAGAGCCAGATATTCCCTGAATAGGTTTAGTTCAACTTGATCCAACCCCAGGGTGACATTCTCTCCTAAGTGGGGTGATGCTTAGGGCACGGCATTGCACGAATAAAAGAGCTAAAGGTGATGAATAAGGAAAGCCTTGACGCTGGCCTGAGACACCCAGAAGCTGGGAGCAAGGGCATTTAGGACAAAGGCTGACTTCTGCCTCTTCCCAGCAGTGTTGGGGGCACCTCATCCTCAGCATGGAGGCCCCAGTACCATTTTGCATGTCTCTCCCCGTGGGCTAAAACCCACCCGGCGTTACTTACTCCCCCTCTGCCCTTGCATATTCCTCCACCAGACCTCCAGGGCTTAGCTGTCCCCCGGGCTCCCTGTTGTCTTGGTGACTTTTGTGGGTTGGTAGGCCTATTGCGAAGGAGACATTGTATAAAGACTCGGCGGGGGGGAGGTAGCCAAGGAAATGCCTGAAAGGCCCCTGGTGGTGGAGCACCAAGAGGAGGTTAGAGCCATGATGGGGAGCAGACCGTCGGGGGGCTGAGGACCCGGGCAGAACTTGGGCCTTTCCCCGCGTGGCTGCAGGCCTTTGGGCAGGGGAGTAACAAGACCCGGCTTCTGCTCTGCAGGCGGTGGGCCACGGAGAAGTGGTCAGATGAGCTTTGAAGGGGGCACCTGCAAGTTTGCCCACGGGTTGGATGTGGGGTGTGGAGTATGGGAGGCGTCAAGGTCAGGGTCACTCCAGAGCCATGGCCTGAGTAACTGGGGCATGGAGGTGTCGTCATCTCACCTGGGGAAGGCAAGGGTGGAGCAGGTGTGGAGGAAACCAGGACACACGAGTCAGACCTGTTGACACTGGGTTGCCTGTTAGACACGAAGTGGCCAGGGAAGCCCCACACCCACGGGGCTGGAACCCAGCAGAGACAGGACTGAGGGCGCATCCACCTACAGATGCTGCGGCTGCTGGAATCATTCCAGACTCAGTGGCTTAAAGCACACAAATCCCTCGCGGCTCTAGAGGCCAGAAGCCAAGGTGTGGGCGGGGCTGCCCGCCTTCCGGAGGGTCCCTTGCCTCCGCCGCCGTCTCGAGGCGCCCACGCTCCTTGGCTTCTGCCCCTCCTGCCTCTTCGAGGCCGTCAGCCTGCCGTCTTCCAGTCTCTGTCTTTCTGACCTCTGCTTCTGTCGTCGCATCTCTCTGACTCTCCTGCCCTCCTGTTTTGCCTAGAAGGACCTCACGATCACGCTGAGCCCACCCAGCTAATCCCATCACCAACTCACAACCCTTAACTTAATCACACCTGCAGGTCCCTCTTGCCCTGTAAGGAGACGCAGTCCCAGGTTCTAAGAACCAGGACATACAATGTTTTTGGGGTAGAGGGATCATTACTTAGCTGCCCCAGTGTTTAAAGCCATGGGTCTGGAGGAGACCACCCTGGAGGGAGGACACAGAGAGAAAGACGGACCCCAGCGGAGACAGAAGGAGCAGCGGTGGGAGTCTCCGGGTCCCGACACAGAGCAGAGTCCACACAAACAGACAAACTGTTAAGTGAAACAAGTTCAGGGGAGCCCAGCACCTCTCTCGATGGCGAGGAGGCGTCGGACCAGGACCGCAAGGCTTCCTGCCGCCCCTCTGTGGAGCTCTCCACCTTCCGCTCTGTCTTGGGCTGCAGGTCACCCCCGCCCCCGGGTTTTCATTATGAAGGCGCTTTCTCCCCACTGGTGTCTAGGGCCCTGGCTCAGCCCCCCGCGACCCCAGGACTGGGGCCCAGAGCTGACCTTGGCCAGCGTCCTCGTGCTGATTGGGCCCGCCCCGCCCCTCGTCCCCTTCCTCTGCTTCAGCCGTGGCCTGGAGGCTGCACCCGGGGCCCAGGGCCACAGGCTCTCAGTGACAGAGCCCACCTGGCCTTTGCTCTGGGGATCACAGCCTCTCCAGGCAGCCCAGCTGTTGTCACTTTTATTTCTTTATTTTTTTTAATTTATTTTTTTAATTGAAGTATAGTTGGTGTACTTTTATTTTCAATGACAGCTTAGACCCTCCCATTCGATACGTATATAGAACCGCAGATCAGTCAGAGGGGAGGGGAACCCAGCCCTCCAGGGAGACCCTTGAGTGGGTCAGCCCCTCCCTCCGTCCAGGCAGAGCTCGGGTGGTTTTGCAGAAATTCCCGTCTTTCTTGTCTACGGGGGATGCCCTCCTGACACCCTTCCTCTTTATTTTCCATGCTCCTCTAGTCATTTCACACCGTAAAAGGGAGACACGCCCAGGTTACCTCCAGTTACTGCTGGGAAAGGAAGTCTTCTAAGGATCCGGGTGGTGTTGCCTCCACTTCTGGGGGGCCTGTGGGTCAGGTCAGGTCCCCGGCCAGTCGGTTACGGTCAGGGTGATGTCCTTGTTCGGAAGTGCCTGAGGCCTTCTGCTCAAGCAGCCTTCAGATCGGCCGCTCTGCTGTGTCTTCTTGGCCTTCCGTGTGCGATTAGATGGTGAGCTTATTAAATACAATAGCGCAGGACACGGTCCCTGGAAATGCTCTAGTTCGGAGAGGTGGTGGTTCAGAGAATCCACATCAGAGTCAAGGCAAGGATGCTGGAGCCCCAGTAGCCTTCCCGTGATTGGTGCTTCCTGTGCAGACACAGGCTCCTGGTGACACACTTGGGAAGAGTCATGTAAACAGCGGGGGCTTAGTGAAGGGTATTTTGTGGGTTTTATTTTTTGATGTTTCTGTCTCTTGCTCACTGTGGTATTGGTTAACTGTGTAACAAGAGGTGAAGCCGCCTCTGCCTGTGACAAGCCTTATCCCCAGGGTCCCCGTGACCCCTGGGAGCAGGGCCCAGGCATGTGGTTCTGAGGCCAGGACACACGGGGTGCGGGTTCAGGTTCTGCTCGGGTGGGTGCTGAGACTTAGGAAGGACGTGGCGGAAACAAGCTCCGAATAAAGACCTTTGGGTTCTGGACACTGAGATTGTTTCTGCAGAGCAAGTTGGCTAAAATACCAGCAGTCTACAATGAAACCGAAGACAGTTTAAAAATAATAAACCCCCTCCTTCCCAATCTCCTCTCAGTGTTAATCTGTACATTTCACCAGTTTCAACATTAATCGTCCATTTCCTGCAGCCACAGTATCCCATTCTCTGTCACACGTCTGGTTTCTCCACGATTCCTTGGAGTCCTCATATTTTCTCCCAGTTCCTGATGCTCTAATCTATGAACCAACAATGGGCTGAATGGAGAAACTGGCCCTCAGGTGACAGCTAAGTGGGTGACCTTAACAAACTGAGCTGCTCAGGGGTTGTTCAGATGAGTTTTTTGTTTGTTTGTTTTTTAATTTTTATTGAGATATAGTTGATTTACAAGGTTGTGTTGGTTTCAGATGTATAGCAATCAGATGAGTTTTTGATGTCATTGACACACTCTGAAAGATGCCAGATGGATGGCCCAGCTCAAAACACCTACCGAGGTCATTGACAGAGCAAAGTTAATAGGGGGGAAACCATGAAACCAAGAAACAAACACATGCATTACTTGGAAGGAACTTTCCTGTCCTGAATGCACGTCAAATGGACATAGTGTGGGGGCTCAAGGTCAGTTCACCAGCAGCACATTTACCAGAGAGGCGATTTGCTAAACAGCCAATTCACCAAATATACCAGTTAGGAAACAATCAAACAAAAAAAGGAATACGTTTCCTTTAGTGTTTACAAAGTTAACAGAAATGTATGTTTGATGGATTGCTGCTCAGTTTTTCTCCCCATGTGGGAGCATCACCCTGTAAAGGATGCTGGGATGGGGCCTGGGTGAGGGCTCCAGCACCTCCTCCTGTGGGGTAGGACCAGCACCTCTTTGGCTTCTGCTGTCAAAAAGTGTGTGACCAGCGAGCTGACCCAGGTCCCCAGCACTAATGCCCGCATGCCCAGTAGACCATCTCCATGACATGAAAGCCTCTGACCCCTCGGCCAGGCCTGACCTCCTGCCCTGTGCAGAGGGCTTCACACAGCCCCATGGGGAAGATGGAGGCCATCCGGTGGTGAAGTGCAAAGGCTGGAGCATCTTGGAGCATCTTCCCCATGAGCCTCTTAAAGGGACATTTCAAACAGAACACTCTCGTTCCAGGGACTGGGGCTGTGGGCAGACCGTGTGGACAGCTACCCTCTGAACGGACCAGGAGGATGTCCCTGGGGGTCTAGCTGCTGAGTGGCAGGTTCCTTGTGGAGCTTCCAAATGGCTTTTCTCACAGGCTATTTCGGGAATTTGAGGAGAAGGAAGGGGGAGGCCATCTGACCTTTGATTTAGCCCCAGGCAGATATAAGTCTCTCCCTGAAGTCAGCATGTGTGACCAGGGACTTGGGAGGGGGGTGTTTACCGTACGTGGTGTGATGTTATTCCTGGCTTCCCATCAACACAGTGCTACACTCTGGAGAATCCAAAACCCAAAGATGCACAAAAATTCTTAGGCAATTCCTCAAGCCTTCACTCTCCTCTGGACCCTGGTCACTGTCGCAGTGAGCTCACCCAGTTCCTCACAGAAAGCTCACGGATACCAGGTGTAACCTCCCCCCATGCTGCCTCCATTCTTACCTGTGTTCATGCCCACCCTGTGTTCCCTTTCCTGGCCCTTACTTGTGCTCTGGCCCTTTCCTGTCTGCTCCCAGCTCCTAGAGCATGGAGCTGCCTCAGTTACTCCCTCTCTGCCCTCTAGCTCCTACCTGGAATGTCGGTAGGATCAGTCGCCATATTGGAACAAAAAAATAAAAGCAAGAACAAACCAACGAAAAAACACAGAAAGCCTTTCCTTTGTCCCTGACACCCTGCTAAACTCTGGCACACTCAAGGGCTGCACATCCTTACATCTGCCTCGTGTTCCACTGGTCTGTTCTGGCAGCTACCCCTTTCACAGATGTAGATAATCAGTGAAACAACATGAAAGTCCTAAAATGCAACCAAGTATGTATAACAATATCTAGTACAATGGTAACATTTCATATCAGTAAAAGAGGGAAGAATTAGTTAAAGCTAAGTGTTGGAATAGTTGACCATGAGTGCAGGGCTGGAGGAGGGAGTTTGACCTCAGTTAGATTTATAACTGATATATTAAAAATGTAAAACATGAAACTGAAAATTATTGGAAGAAAATACAAGTAAATATGTACATAATCTTGGAGTGGAAAAGCCTACCTATGACAGCACAGGTAGACATCACAACACAAAATACTGGTAAGTATTGACTAAATACTTTCATCTGAATTTAAAAGGAAAATGTTTAATTTTTTAAAAATTAGAAGAAAAAGTTTTGTTTTGGTTTTGGTTTTTTTTTTCGCGGTACGCGGGCCTCTCACTGCTGTGGCCTCTCCCGTTGCGGAGCACAGGCTCCGGACGCGCAGGCTCAGCGGCCATGGCTCACGCGCCCAGCCGCTCTGCGGCATGCGGGATCTTCCCGGACCGGGGCACGAACCCGCGTCCCCTGCATCGGCAGGCGGACTCTCAACCACTGTGCCACCAGGGAAGCCCCTAGAAGAAACAGTTTTAACAGAAATGGCAGTGATTCATATCTTTGATCTCTAAAGAGTGTCTTAAAATCAGAAAGATAAAGAAGTTTTCCAAATTAGAAAAACACAAAAATCCCAAAGTTTACATAGGAAAGGGATAAATGAGAATGCATGGGTGACTCATGTTGCTGGGTGAGGACCCAAGTTTACCTAAATAGAACACCCTGTTTTCAAGGGCACAGCCCACAAGTCAAATATTAGGGTGCGGACCTTCCCCAGAAAGGCAAACAGGTGGTGATGTGGATTTGCAGTCTTTGCAAACAGACCTGAATGCCTGAGATTACCCACGAAAGAGCTCCTGGTGTGACACGTGGTTTGCAAACCATGACTTGCTTTAAAAATAAATAATAAGGAATTTGAGGTCACCCTTTGCTGGGCCACCTGGCACCACAGACAGGCAACTCCAGGGTTGAAAACACACAGGGGCTGAAACAGGAAGTCAGCCGCCAGCCCAGCCTGGAGATTAACTGTGGTCTGGGTTCACCTGTGAGATTCCTGTGAGCCTCCCTCAGTGGGCTGTCGTTCACACATCACCACGTATTTCCTCTTTATCCCTTTTATCGTCATTTGCTCATTCTCTTCAGAAGACCTCAAAGAACTTTAGCAAGTGTGTTTCCCTCATTATAATTCCTGATACTTAACTCATATAATCAGGACCTTAGATCATGTAATTGCTCTTCAGTTCTTACTACATTATGTTTGTCCTCTTTCAGCAGTTCTCTCTGACACTTTAGTTTGGTTGATGTACTTTTAATACTTTCGTCTCAATTCTGTGACTCATTGGTCCTTTCACCCTCATTCTTAAGGGTCATACTTGAGATTCGATTTTCAGTCCTCCGGAGCACATCTTCACCTTGTTTTCTCAGGAATGGCAGGGTGGGGGGGGGGGGAATTTTATATTTGGGAATCTCTCAGCTGGGAGTGAGATCTCTGCTCACACATTTTCCCCTCAGAACCATGGCAGAATAATGAGCCCCCAAAGATGCCCATGTCCTAATCCCCCGAATCTGTGAGTATACTGGGCTACCTGGCAAAGGGGAGTTAAGATTGCAGATGCAATTAAGGGTGCCAGTCAGGGCCTCAGCATGGGGAGACAATCCTGGGTAATCCAGGTGGGCCAATGTGGCCACAAGGGGCCTGATAGATGGAAGGATGCTGATCAGGGCCTGGACACAGGGAGACAGTCCTGGGTTATCCAGGTGAGCCACAAGGGGCCTGACAGATGGAAGGAGGGGGGACACAGGGCAACATAAGAGTGATTCATGGTGAGAAGGACTCAACCCGCCATTGCTGGCTCTGAGATGGAAGAAGGGGCCGTGAGCCAGTGAATACAGTTGCCCTCTAGAAGCTGGGAAAGCAAGGGCACAGACCTTCCCCCTGAGCCTCCAAGAAGAATCGCATTCCCACCAACACCTTGATTTTGGGTGCCATCTAGGACTCCCATAGCTTGAGAGGAGAAGTCAATACCTGGCTTCAAAGCTTCAAAAGTCAGGCTGACTCTCTTGTTAGGGGCTAATGCAGCTGGTGACTTTAAGTTGAAGCCAGGGCTCATTCACCATTTTGAAAACCCTAGGGTCCTGAAGAACTATGATAAATCTACTCTTCCTGTGCTCTGTAAATGGAACAACAAAGCCTAGATGACAGCACGTCTGTTTACAATACAGTTTACTGAATATTTTAAGCTCACTGATGAGACCTACTGCTCAGGAAAAGATTCCTTTCAAAATAATACTGCTGGGCTTCCCTGGTGGTGCAGTGGTTGGGAGTCCGCCTGCCGATGCAGGGGACACGGGTTCGTGCCCCGGTCCGGGAAGATCCCACATGCCGCGGAGCGGCTGGGCCCGTGAGCCATGGCCGCTGAGCCTGCACGTCCGGGGCCTATGCTCCGCAACGGGAGAGGCCACAGCAGTGAGAGGCCCGCGTACCGCAAAAAATAATAATACTGCTCGTTGACAATGTACCTGGTCACCCAAGATCTCTGATGGAGATGGACAATGAGATTAATATTGTTTTCATGCTGCTAAGACACATCCATTCTGCAGCCCATGGATTGAGGAGTAATTTTGGCTTCCAAGTCTTATTCTTTAAGAAATGCCTTTCATGAGGCCGTAGCTGCCAGAGACAGTGATTCCTCTGATGAATGTGGGAAAAGTAAATTGAAAACACCTTGGAAAGGATTTGTCATTCTAGATGCCATGAAGAACATCCATGATTCACGGAAAGAGGTCCAAATATCAACATTCACAGGAGTCTGTAAGAAGTTGATTCCAACTCTCAACGGAGGACTTGGAGGGGTTCAAGACTCCAGTGGAAGAAGTAACTGCAGTTGTGGTGGACACAGTGAGAAAACTGGAATTAGAAGTGGAGCCTCAAGATGTCACTGAATTGCTGCAATCTCATGATACAACTTGAACAGATGAGGAGTGGCTTCTCACGGATGAGCAAAGAAAGCGGTTTCTGGAGATGGATCTACTCCTGGTGAAGATGCTGTGAAGACGGCTGAAATGATAACGAAGGATTTAGAATCTTCCATAAACTGAGTTGATAACGCAGCAACAGGATTTGACAGAATTGGCTCCAATTTTGAAAGAAGTTCTACTGTGGGTAAATTGCTGTCAAACAGCATTGCAGGCTGCAGAGACATTGTTCATGAAACAGAGAGTCCATGCAGCGAACTTCATTGTTGTCTTATTTTAGGAAATCACTGCCGCTGCCCTAGCCTTCAACACCCACCACCCTGATCAGTCAGCAGCCACCAGCACAGAGGCGGGAGCCTCCACCCGCAAAAAGAATATGACTCAGAAGAAGGTTAGCAATTTTTAACGAGAAAATGTTTTAATTAAGGTATGTGCATTATTTTTTCAAACATAATGTTATCGCACACTTAATAGACTTCAGTATAGCGTAAACATAACTTTTATTTGCCCTGGGGAACCAAGAAATTCCTGCGACTCCCTTTATTGCAAAATTCATTTTGTTGCGGTGGTCTGGAACTGAACCCACAATATCTCCAAGGTGTGCCTTATTACCCGTCAGGTGTTTGCCCTTCTCTGCCTTGGCCATCATCTTCTCTCCGCACTTCTGTCTCCTCAGCCCTTTTCTTTGCATTCTAGGAGAGTAAATGTATGGCTTCCAAATCAGCAGTTCTCAAACATTTTGGTCTGAGGGACCCTTTATGTTCTTAAATTACTGAGAACCCCAAGGAGCTTTTGTTTAGCTGGGTTATAGGTGTCAGTATTTATCCCATCAAAAATTAAAACTGGGCATTTTAAAAATAGTCATTCATTTATTTAAAACAACAGTAAACCCCTTACAACATAATAAAATTTTTATGAAAAATAACTTTTTTTCCAAAATAAAAACATGAGTGAGGAAAATGGTATTGTTCTGTATTTTTTGAAAATCCCTTTAATGTCTGGCATAATCGGAGATAGCTGAATTCTGATATTTCTTCCGCGTTCAATGTGTTGTAATATGTTCTTTTGTCTGAGGTGTTGGAAGAAAATCTAGCCTCACACAGATATGTAGTAGGAAAAAGCAGGAGTGTTTTAGTAGCTTTCTCACATAATTATGGACATTGTTTTGATAATACATGAAAACCCTATGACTGGTAGTTTCTTAAAGGAAGTTACAATGTGGAATCTGAAACCATGTCAATGAACTTTACCTTTCCTGTTTCATGAAAATCCATTGGTCCATCTTGCACTTGAAGTTAATCTTCTGTCCACGCATGATTTTGTGACACCTATGCAGACTTTCCAAATGTCGACGCGTTTCATTATACAGAACCCAAAAAATCAAATCACTGCTGATCTTATCAGAAACCGCTCAGGGATGAAAACTGTCCGGCCCAAGTCAGCAGAGACATAAAAGTTTTCCAAAAGTCTTTGAGCTTGAAAGCTTGAGTTTTGTCAATGGCAACAAATACCGTCACTTGACACAATTTTAATCAAAGACGCACTTCATCAAGACATGCTTTCCTTTCTTTTCTTTTCTGGCAGAGAGCAGATTGACCGCTGGTACACTCTGTACCTCTGGCTTGATCTGTGCTGAGGCCCCAGAACTTTCACCCACCATAGCTTTTGCACCACTGGTGCAGGGGTCAAAGAGCAAAAAACACAAATACTACCTTAGTGTTATTATGAGAAGAGTTTTGACCTTGTGGGCCCTGTCAAAGGGTCTTAGGTACCCCTGTAGGTCCCTGGACCACACCTTTAGAACCACTGCTCCGAATCCCTGGACTTGATGTTCTGCCCGTTTCCCTCCCCATTGCCCACCTCAGTTCCTTTCCATCTTCACTCTAGCCCAGTCTTCTCCACCTCCGTGAACATAGCCTGTGGTCTTTCCACCTCAGCCTGGCTTCTTCTTACCTCCTGCTCCTCTCTTTTATGCCCACTCAGCACACTAGTTTCAAGTCTTCCACTGTTTACTACTACTGTGTAGTAAATCACATTCAGGGCATCTTTTATTCCTGAAGGTGACCTTAACTTGTAGCTGTATGTTGGGCTTGTCCCTGCCTGTAGTGCAGGGACATCTGGTTGACCCTGTGATTGCGATAAGCAGGATGGCTCTGGCCCCTCACGATCCTCCAGGTCCATTGATGTGCCCTCTGGTTGGCAGGCATCTGGTGTTAACTCTGCTGGACCCATGCAGGGTCCCCTCTTCCCTCCCTCCTGTTTTCCAGCTGTGAAGAAGAGAAGTTGTGTTTTAAAGAATCTGAAGCAGAGTCACAGATGTAGAAAACAAACTTATGGTTAGCGGGGAGAGGTAGGGGGGATAACTTGGGAGATTGTGATTGACATATACACACTACTACATATAAAATAGATACTAATGTAAGGACCGACTGTATAGCACAGGGAACTCGACTCAATACTCTATAATGACCTATATGGGAAAAGAATCTAAGAAAGAGTGCATATATGTATATGTATAATAGAGTCACTGTGCTGTACAGCAGAAACTAACACAACACTGTACATCAGCAATACTCCAGGGCTTCCCTGGTGGCACAGTGGTTGAGGGTCCACCTGCCGATGCAGGGGACGCGGGTTCGTGCCCCGGTCCGGGAGGATCCCACGTGCCGCACAGCGGCTGGGCCCGTGAGCCATGGCTGCTGAGCCTGCGCGTCCAGAGCCTGTGCTCCGCAGTGGGAGGGGCCCCAACAGTGAGAGGCCCACGTACCGAAAAAAAAAAAAAAAAAGATGGACAAAACAATACTCCAATAAAATTTTCTTTAATTTTTAAAAATTTAAATGAAATTTATTTTAAATAATATATATTACAAATAAATATATTCACAAAAAAGGAATCTGAAGCGGAGTATCATTATCTGTTCCCCCAAATTCAACACCTGAAAGTTTCCAGCCGCCACCCCAGGACTCTCGCGGGCTCTTATTTAAGAGGACTTCACATCCTGGGATGCAGTGTGCCTCTACACGCCCTCATCTTTCTTTCCGGGGGTCCGGCTCTACCTGGATGGAGAATGGGGGATCCATGCTGGGAGACAAGCTGGACAAGGCCCTGCCCAGCCAAGGGGTGGCCTTTAGGCTTTCTGGCTGAAGCAGATACACCAAGAGTGGACGTGGAGGACACTAGGCCCTTTCCACCTGGCCCCAGGTGCTCTGCAGTTTAAGGAAGACACTTCCTCTACCTTGTCAGTGCAGCTTTATCTAGCCTGTAGTCAGTGGATGACAGTATTCTTCCTAGATTCCTGCCACCACTGGGCTTTTTTTCTTGGCTGTGTGGGTTCAGCTTCTCAACTCTTACTGTAGGGTGCCGACCTGACCTCCACTTACCTGGTGTCATCCTCAGCTCAGGACCATTAACTCAGGCCAGGGTGGCAGAGCAGGTGTGGCTGACCTGGGCCTCACAGAAGAGAGCGTCAGCCCGGCCCACCGTCTGCCCACCGTCCTGCTCCATCCTCTGTGACTCTTCCTGCTGCTGCTCTGACCGGTCCAGGAACCTCTTGGATTTTTCTCCTCTAATCTCCTGCTAAACAATTAAACTGGGCCACAGATTGGCTCTAGATAACTGTGTGGCCCAACCAAGCTGCACCCTCAGGACCTCACCGGGCCCCACCCCTGCTGGTTTCCCAGAGCCACCAACCCCGTCTGGTCCGACGGAGCTTGGACACTGGGTGCTAGTGGCCACAGGTCCACACTCATCCAGCGATACAGTCTCCAAGCTCTGGGCTCTACATCAGAAAAGCTCCGGGTTCAGGGTCAGAGCTGGGGAACCAACCTGGGGTCCAGGACCTCTGTGCACCCTCTTCCCGCTATACTGAGTTACGTGAGGTGGTGCGGGCAGTTGTGGGCCTGCTCCCTCCTGCGATTCTGAACCTGTATGGTTCGCAGCCCTTTAGCAATGAAAGAAAGTCATGGTGCTACCTGACTTTGGGTCACTGTTTTCTGCATCTGAGAGTCTGTCTGTGTGTGTGCGTGTGTGTGCGTGTGTGTGCGTGTGTGTGTGTGTGGTATGTGCGCACGCGCGTGCCCTTGAATTTAAAGCCTGATGCAGAAACAAGGCATCCAATATTTTCTTGTTTCCGATTCAGGGGTTTGAAAGGCAAGATTAAGAAGGAAAACTCCAAGAGGGAGCTGCTTTCGGACACCGCCCACCTGAGCAGCACCCACTGCGCCCGCTGCCTGCAGCCCTACCGGCTCCTCGAGACCCCCAGGAGGCAATGCCTGGACTGCGGCCTCTTCACCTGCGAAGGCTGCGGCCACAACCCGGAGGAGCAGGGCTGGCTCTGCGACCCCTGCCACCTGGCCAGGTGAGCCGGGACCTGGAGATCAAGTGGCCCTGCCGGCGCGGGGCCCGGCCTGCCCCTTCCAGGACATGGGGGTGTGTGCCACCCCGCCCGGGCCTGAGCTCTGTGTCTCTGCAGGCTGGTGAAGAGGGGCTCCCTGGAGTGGTACTACAGGCATGTGAGAGCCCGCTTCCAGCACTCCGGGGGGGCCCAGGTAGCGCGGTCCCTCTGCGGGAGGCTGCAGGGAGCAGGTAAGGAGTGAGCCTCTTCCCCAGGCATCCAGTACGGGGCCCAGACTCTGTCTTTTCAGCAAACATTCCCCGTGAGTCCGATGAGATCATCAAGACATAAGAGATGGGCTGTAGCTCAATCATTTGTTTTAATATTTTGAATCCAAATATTTATTCCATGAAGAACTTGAGGTCCAGATGGTGTTCTTACACTAAACCTGTGCTCACCTGTGTTGTCCACCTGGAAGCCATTGGGGTAGAGGGATATGTCGGGGGACGGACGTGAGATTGCCCGAGCTTAGAAGCGTCTCCTGAACTTGAACGGAGAGAACTGAGCGGTGTTTGTGGGACGCTCTTGCCTTGTCCCTGTCACCTGAGTCCCAGGCTCTGCCAACACCTGGCCAGGCCTTCGGGCTGTGACGGCCTGTCAGGCCAGTATCTGGGGGCTCGGTGTCTTGACCGTCTCCATCTGGGGCACCGAGGAGAATGCCCCGGGGTCTGGAGCTCCTGCACGTCCCGAGCAGAGGCGGTGCTTCTGGGATTGGGGGTGTCCTCACTGGGCGCCAGCCTGGGCGTCTCCCCCAGGCCTTCTGGAGAGGCGCCTTACTTGTGTCTCGGGCCCTGTAAAGCCCTACGTTGATAGGCAGATGCAGGAGGTAGGCATAGCCACCCTCAGGGCATTGGCACACTCACTGGGCCTGGCACAGGTGTTTCTGAGCAATCTTAGCACACTGTTGAATTTAGGACAGACCACCGAGAGGCCTCCTCACCTGTGATGGCTTTTGGCACCTGGAGCAACAGACCACAGGGGTAGGGGGCTTCCTTGGGCCGGGGGTGCAGGGGGCATGTGATAAATCATTGAAACCAGGACATTTGTAAAAGTGGCTCTCCTGATAACCGTGCTGAGACAGCTGGCGTCACTAGGAGTGTCCTGGTGACACGGTGGGGCGGGGGGCACCGTCACCCTATGCTTCGGGAGTTTTCCCCACCTCCTCACCAGGATCCTCACCAGGAGCGTGGCCGATATTTCTGTCTCGGTTGGAGCCTATCAGTAAATCCCACAGCCGCACGCACCCGCGACCCCGTGTCTGCTCGGCCGGCCGGGAGGCAGCTGAGGGCTCTTCCTGCAGCAGGAGTGTGGTTTCACCGCCGCCGCAGGGCTCAGGTGTGGGAACCACAGGTAGCACGGGAAAAGCCACACCGAAGTGTCTGAGAATCTCAACGCCGGAGGCCCCGTTCACAGTGGGAGACCACAGGCCACGTCACAACGCTGAGGACCTGGTCCTGGCCCCGGGAGGTTCTGATTTCTAGGGACTGGGGTGGGCTCAGGAATCTGCGTTAGGTAAAAGGTCACGGGGATTCTGGCGCCCAGCCAGGGTGCAGAGCTGGGAGCCAGTGCCACCCAGAAGCGGCCAGTTTCAGAACTGTCACCACCGAGGGCCAGGAGGTGGCACTGGGGGGCAACAAAAAATCTGATTGCAGCCGCTGCTGCGGACCCAGTGAGGCAGGTCTCGGGTGGGGTGATGGTCCAGGGGCTGCATTCTCCCTGCTGGTACCTGTGAATGCAGCACACCAAGAAAGGGCACACGGAAAGAGCACAAAATCGGGAAAGTTGTACCTTTAAAACCAAGTAGTCAAACGTAAAAAAGAAGAAGTGATTCAAGTTAACGTTTCAAAAGCTGGTCCAGGCAGGGCCTAACGCAGGGGTGTAGCTGGTGAGGGCCTCTGGGGTCTTTGCTGAGCGCTTTTCTTCGGCTATAGGTTTACCTGACCAAGTGCTGAGCTCACCTGACGTCAACAGTAAGTCTTTTGTGCTCACAAGGATGCCGGGGTGCCCCTGGCCCCTGAGGAAGGTGGATGATCCATGGGGCTTCCAGACTAAAAGCCCAGAATGCACTCCATCACTCTTGTGTAGTGACCTGAGGGAACAGAACACCGGCCAGGCCAGTGTGACTGGGGGGAAAGAGGGAAGAGTGAGGCTGTGCTGGGGGTCGGGGGACAGACCTGCAGGCCCGGGGCTGAGGAGCAAGTGAAATGAGACTGAAAGTGAAGAGGTTAGTTTGGGAAAAGGTGACTTAGCTCCAGGCCTGCTTCACCCACACGCTGCTTAGGAAGCGGTCAGTGAAGGTGACCATCGGTGAAGTTGATGCAGAGTATTCGTCTTCTGCTGTGATTCAGACCAGCTCTAACTGATGTTCAGATAGGTCTTTGGGAGGCCAGTCGAGGGCCTTGCCTGGTCGCTTCACAGCAGGTGGAGGGGTGGGTGGGCGGATGGACGGATGGTCTTGTCCTGGTGGAGTCATGCTGGCGTCCATTGCAGGTGGGCCTGAGCCAGGCCCCGGAGGGAGAAGTGGAGACAGCGAGCACACGGATGAGGACAGAGAACAGGACACAGGGGCCCAGGCCCAGCCCATTGGAAGCAAAGTAAGTCTTCCCCCAGCCCCGCCCTCCTTGATGCTGGAGGCTCGGATTCTGATTTCCTGAGAATCTCAGGCTCTCCATCACTCCGCGGGGCAGGAGCACGAAGAGCCGCCTGCCTCCACCATGCCCCGCAGCCTCTGAGATCACTGAGCACCAAGCAGCAGTGTGCTCTCGGCACAGGTCTCTCCATAGGAAACCCCAGAGAAAGCTGCAGGGGAGCAGGGCCTGCAGAGAGGCCTTCCTGGACCTCCAGCCCTGCCTGGACATCCGGCCAGCACCCTCCGGCCCGTGGTCGTGAGGGCACTAGTGTCCCCCGGAAGCAGCCTTTGCACCTTTCAGGGAAGCAAACCCCCTCTGGCTTTCCTCTGTGAACTTCCTTGCTTTTGTTTATAGCCAGCCGTGAGCCTTGTTTTTTATTGGTGTCTGCTTCTGCTTTCACTTATTTTTTAACTTATTTTTGGTGATAAAGACAAGCAAAGTAATCCCCGGGGTTTCTGGACAGGTTGACAGAAGGGCAGCAGGAGGGAGGGGAGGGGCGGGGCGGGCGGTGGTGGT